>NW_006494612.1:16986414-16989857 GCF_000325575.1 Pteropus alecto | reverse complement strand
TCTGACCCTAATTCCCTGCTACTAGAAGCTCTAACCCAGTGCTACAGGTCTATTTTTTCTCTGCCATGCATCTGGAAGATTCTTGTACTTATAACCCATCAGGCTTGTCAGTGAAGACATGGCAGTAATTGACAGAGGGCAGTGACTATGTCCTGAAAGGTTAAGAGTAGAATGTAAGCTATGTCTAAAATGTTCCCACCAAGTCTATTCTGCCTTATTAAGCTATTTCAAAGAATGCATTCATTCTTCTCCACACCAGATCAAGTTGACTGATAAGGTGCTTTTATTATTTCTTCTCACCTGGATAAGAAGGGGTATATTTGTTATGAGAGGTCCTTTTGTTGGACGGGTATATGTCCTTTGTGTTCATGTTTTCCTTTGGTCCTTCATTGCTTCCTGGATTTTATAAGCTTTCACCTTGGGAGAGCTGAGGACAGCTGGAGAGCAGGATGGTAATACTTTTAGCCACACAAAAGTGGTAGGATATGACACTATAGGAAAGAAGCAAAAAAAAAAAAAAACCCTACATATTTGTGTCCTTATTGCATTCTTACCTCATAAATGATCTTGTCAGTGATATAATAAAGCTGGAAGAAAAAGGAGCAAATTTGCTTTGTTTAATATTGTGAAAATAATATAAAATAATCTGAGGAACATACAGAAATCTTTATGAACTAGACCAGCCATTAGAAATTGCACTAAATAATATCCCATAATGTAAAATACTACATAGCCTTTAAAATGCATGAAGAACCAGGACATTTACATTTAACAATACAGAAAAATGTTCCCATTATATGCTTAAGTAAAAAATATAAGTGAGAAAACAGTTTGTCAGCCTCTGAACAAAACATGACATTGAAAAATTCACTTATCTTTGCTCCAACATGAAATCCCATTCAAATTACAGTAAAACTTTTTTCTAAGGTATAAATCCAAAAAGACAAAGCAAAACGGAAAGTAAATAACAACTGATTAGAAATATTAACTAATATTAGAAACTGGAAAGTGGATGAAGGAGCAATAACTGGCCAAGTAGAATAGAGGAGATAGAAACTTAAGTGACTATAGAATTAGCCAGGATCATCCAATTTTAAGGTATATTAAATTCAGTACATATAATGTTGATAGGTAGATGACAGATAGATGATTGATAGATAGATAGATAAATAGATAGAGAGAAAGATGATTGATTCATGCTTTAGGTATCACAAATTCTCAACTGAAAATAGTTTATACAGTGAATTTACAGGTAGATGACAGATAGATGATTGATAGATAGATAAATAGATAGAGAGAGAGAGATGATAGATTGATTCATGCTTTAGGTATCACAAATCCTCAATTGAAAATAGTTTATACAGTGAATTTTAAATTTTTAGGCTAGCGTACTTTATAAAACAATTTGAAAAATTATGTATCCTCACACTTTTAAGTTGACATTTAAAATTTTTATCATAAGTTTATTTGCAAAGTATATATCTTGCATATTATAAATATTTGTGTATTTTAAAAATTTTAAATCCAAAATTTGAATGTATGCAATTGAATTTTAATATTATTTTAATTTTATGGCCACTGTCATCCATTTTAAAACCATATTACCATGGTCCTCCTTAATAATCATTCTTTTTCTCTCTCGAATTTGTATTTTTATTATACCTCCTTCACAGCTGTTATAATGAAGTATGTACTTTTATGCTTCAAAATCTTTTACTGATATTCTATCCTAATTCTCCACAGCAAAAATATATTAAACATTTTAAATGTAAAAATTAATTTCCTAATACCACAAAGCTCTAAGAAATTAAATATATTCTAGTTGAGTTATTATGTCAAATATTATTACTGCATGAGCAGTCAAAATTTTACAAAGTTTTAAATTATTATAAATTTTTGTAACTATTAAACATAAAAAGTAAAATTATATTGAAAATACAATTCTTAATCAGATAAATGGGGGATTTATTTTGATATCACAATTAAAGTAGGCTTCCTGGGGTTATATTAAGCCTTGGGCAAAGAACCTCAGTAAGATTTGAAATGAGTGAGTGATAAATCTCTCCTTTACAAAATGGAAAAGAGGTAATTTTGAAAGAGAAGGTGGGAAAGGAGAATCACCACATCATCTTCATTTCATGTGTGCTCCAAAGGCCAATTAATTTTAGGGAAGAGTTTTTAAAGGTACTGAGGACCTGGAAATTGATTTCTTTAAAGCTAACTGTGCCCATTTATTGCTTGAAAAGTCCTAGACTACAGGGTACTGGCACTTTGTTTGAAAACCACTGGCTTAAATAATAAGATATTTTATCTCACAGAACAATAAGAGCAGAGATAAGCTACTTCGAGTTTGGTTAATTTAGCAACCCAATTATGTCATCAAGGACTCAAGTTATCTCTAACTTTCTACTCTGCCATCTTTAGTATAAACACTTTCCTTTTAAGCTAGCATCCCTCCTGGCTGCAAGATGAGAACTGTACATGCGGCCACACACAGATATGAAAATGTCCAAAGAAAGAAATAAGTCAGCTGATCCTGTATGTGTCTCTTAGAAAAGAGAACACTTTTCCTGAAATGCCAAGCCAAGTTCCCCTCATGTCTCATTGGTCAGATTAGCATCACATGCTTAAGGCACTTGTTAGCAAAGGAAACGACCATGATTGGCTTAGATATTTCAAAATCTACCCCCAGGACTGATGATGGGATCAGTCTCTCCCTCCAAAGCACAGGGCTATGGGGAAGAGGGAGGATACCTGAACAGACTTGAGATGCTGAAGGAAGGATGCAGGGATTTGGGGGTGTACCCTGGATAAACAATCAACATTATCTCCAAAAATGTACATTTTTAACACCAAGAAGGAAAAACATTAGAACGTTTACATCGGTGAGTGGTTTTTACTTTCTTCTTTTTGCTTATTTCTATTTAAATGTTTGCTCTAGAACTTGTAATAAGAAACACAAGATGATAAAATTTTTGCCAAAATACTTGATAGATGAGACAGAATTTGGGTGAAGGCAAAACTATCACAGGCGAAAGGTAAATCAGGCCCACTGTTCTGTGCCTATGTTTAAATATTTTCTATCAGGTTTTGCAGACCTGGTAAAAGTATACTTCTGCCTTTTTAAAGGAAAGGCACATAGTTTTGTCAATGATCTACAAAGCTGGAAAGGACAATGAAAAATCACCTAGTCTACATTTGGGACTAAACAAGTCCAGTGAAATAATAAAAAAAAAAAATTACTGGGTTTTTGAAAGTTATCTAGAGCAGATTTCAAAGCTTTTGTCTATTCTAGGTTCTAAAATCCTTATAATCAGATTGTTAATGTATCTGTCAACCAGTGAACATTAGGGCATGAAGTAAATAAGATAAGGTCTCAGAAAGTGCACAAAAGAAACCAGATTAATAAAAATAATTTCCATATAAATGACTAGTGCTGTGTA
>NW_006494612.1:16913807-16986380 GCF_000325575.1 Pteropus alecto | reverse complement strand
TCTCAACACAAAGGGCTGGGGAATATTTGGGTTCTAACGTTTCCACTGACAGCAGAGTGCCTAACAGCGGGTGGCAAAGCAGACAGACAATAAAAAGAAGCTATGCTTTACCTAGTGCATACTCTATGCCAAGCGTGGCACTTTAGGTACATCAACTCGTTTGATGCCTCCTAAACCCTAAAGTGGTGAAACTGAAACAAAGAACAAGTTAATGACTCACCTAAAATCAAGTAACAGGTATGTATCAGAACTGAGATTTGAAACCAGGCAGTATTCATGACTTTTAAATACTACTATATTGTACAACTATGCTAGGGTAGAAGATATATGGAGACAGTGTGTGGCACATTGAGGAAAAAAAAAATGATATAATAACTAGGTGGACCAGGGTTTGAATCCTGGTTGTATCACATGATCTTGAGCTAGCTATCCCCTTAATCTCTCTAAGAATTTTTTTTTCTCCTCAATAAAATGGGACAATAAAAACTACTTGAAGAAAGACCTTATGAGGTTTAGAGCTATGTCCATGCAGCAACTAAGCCAAGAACCTAGCCCAGAGAAGACATCAATAAACTATTCTGTAAAAAGCACTCGAAACAGCACTGCTTTGAGTTGATGAGCACTATTGAAATACAGATGAGATTAAATAGGACGCCAGCTATCACAAAAGTTCATCCAGATACTGAGGTCCTGTAACAAAAGCGATTTAAAGCACAAAGTGCCAATCTATAAAAACATAATACACTTTTCTATATCTCAGTAATGACAGTTAAAGTACGTGAACATCAAAAATTAAAAATCAATAGGTAATCATGAATGTTTTAAGAAAGAAGTAGGAATTTAAGATTATTATATATTAAAATACTATACTCAAATTTACCTTGCAAATCTACCCAATATGCTGCCCTACTACTAGACCAAAACTACCCCAATCTTGCCCACCCACAAAATAAAACCCAAAGAATCAATGATGGGAACCACAGGCAAAGTGAAATATGTTGTTACACTTATTGTCCATATAAGGAATAGAAACCTCAAAAACTTATGCAGGTATATGGCATCTCCTTTTCCCACCCTCAGAGAAATAATGAAGTAACAATTTTACCATTTTCTATAAAATTTTAATGGATAACATAAAAGAAATTTGAATAAATAAATTATTAGAATGTTCACGGATTTATGTTTTTAAAAACGACAAGATATTTTTGCCTATCAAATTGACAAAGATTATAGAGTGGTACCACTACCATCTTCTTTAGGATTTGAGGCCCTTTTAATCAAAAGAAAATTAAAAAGAAAACACAAATTCATCTCTATGAGCATTGATGAACATGAACTCAAACAGCTCTATCATCAATGTTCCACTGCAGGGACATTCTACTTAAGCTCCATTCAGGCTTCTTAAAATCAAGACCAGTGATTTCTAATCCCTTCTTTTCCTGGTAAATCTCACAGCAGCAAGCACTGACATTTTTCATTGTTCCAATGACTTACAAATTACATTCAAAATGAGAGACATCTTTCCCAAAAATAACCAAACAACAACAAAAAATTTCATTACCTATTTGATGTGTCTCTCAAAGGTCTTTGAATGGGAAATGTCAGAGTGACATTTTCCATGCTTATTTCTCCAATTTTCTCTTGCTACAAAATTACACGTACACGCACACACATGCATGTACACACATACACACACACACACGCACACACACAAGCTCTAAAAAATAGTCTTGGTTCTCATCAGAGCTCCATATTGAGTTAGCTGAGTGTCCGCAAGCTTTATCTGCTAGTCAGTTTTATCACCCACTCAGCACTCCAAATCAATCATCATCAGGTGACTTGCTTTGCTCTTTCTGAGCATTCTTAGTGAGCATTTAGCAGTGAAGGTGCCTCTTGACAAGCTAACTAATCTCTAAGTGGTCAACAAACTACCTCTGTCATAGTGTCTTATGCTCAGTTCACCTTGGCTAAGACTTGATACTAATCAGACAGAAGAGTTTAGTTAATAATAAGATTTACTATTTGGTGAACACCTACAATTTGTGAAGAACTGTCCTGAGTACTTTCTAAATGAAATCTCATCAAACCTCACTTAAACCCATTGAGTCCCATATTATTCTACAGAAGATAACTGAGGCCCACAGAAGGTAAACAATGAGCCTACATTCAACTATCTGGGAAATAAAGGATCTGAACTCAAGTCTGCCTGACCACAGTCCATCTCTTAACTCCTTCGCCAAATCGCCTTTCCAACCTTTTGCACTCAAATGTTCTGCTTTCAGCCTCTGTGTGAAAGAAATCAGAAAGAACCGACTCCAAAATACAAATAAAATGTAAGGGTCTACAACTCCTGTGACTTATTTTTCCTTTAATTAAAAGGATATAGTTATTGCCTTTACCCCCTTTTTCCCCCCATGGTTCAAAATAACTTCCTCCAATGAGTATAGCTGGATGATTTGAACATAAAAGCTAAATTTATTTCAGCATATTTTCTCAGCTCTAAAATGTACTATTTATTCAAGAAAAATTCCTTGGTGAGAAGGACAATTAATTGTCATATTTATTTTGAAATTAGTTGTAAAATAATACATGTGTTTGGAAATCAAAAAAAATATGGTAAATAACACAATAAAATTGAATAATGGCTACTTTAACGTGACTTTAGTTTGCAAACTGTCTGCGTGCTCCTTGAAAAACTTTGTTTTACTCTTCATGAATTCTAAATACATAACTGTAGAATAAGTACTCAAAGGAATAAACATATTCTAGATAAAAATTATTTCATAAATCAAATCATTTTGAAGGGAATTTAACATGAACAGAAATTTAAACTAATTTCACAAGAACTCCAGTTGCTCCACACTCTTACCAACTTACAATTTGGGAACTGTCAAAGTTTTTTTATTTTAGTCATTTTATTAGGTATGAAATTATATCTCATTATGGTTTCATATTGCATTTTCCAATCACTAGTAATATTGAACTCCTTTTTATATTCTTCTTGGTCATTCTTTTTTCTTTAGTGAAGTGCTTGTTCAAGACTTTTGTCCATAGTTATTGAATTGTGTTTTCATTGTCAATTTGTAGAAAATCTTTATCTATTCTGTATGTGAGTCCTTCGTCAGATATATGGATTGTGAATATTTTCTACCAGTCTATATTTCACTTATTCATTGTTTTGGTGGTGTCTTTGCTAAATATTATTACTTTTGATAAAGTTTGTTTTATGAATTTTTTTCTTTCATAATTTATGCTTTTTGTGTCCTGAGAAATTTTTCTTGCCTCGAGGTCACAAAGATATTCTATTGTGTTTTCTTCTAGATATTTTAAGATTCTAGCTTTTACATGTGAGTCTATGATCCATCTCAAATTTGTTTTTATTTATAATGTGGCATAGAGGCTGAGGTTCACATTTTTTAGATGAATATTACGATTTGTTGAAAAGACTTTCCTTTGCCAAGTGAATTTCCCTCTGATTGGGTGCTTGATGGAATAGCAACTCACTACGTATGAATCTATTTCTGAGTTCTATTTTGTTTCATTGGTCTATTTATTCTTACATCAGTACCTCAGTGTCTTGATTATTTTAGCTTTACAATGTATTTTAAAATTAGGTAGTATAACTCTTTGTACATTGTGCTTCAAGATTGTTTTGTCTATGCTAGATTCTTCGCATTTCCACATAAACTTTAGAACTTGTCAATTTATTCAAAAGTTTTAGAATATATTATTTCTTTCAAGAAATTTTTTTGGACTGACAGATTGAGTTGAATTAGTGTGGGGGAAATGGACACCTTAATGATACTGAGTCTAATAATCCACAAACTTACTATATCCCTATTAACTTAGGGTTTTCTTTCATTTCTCTTAGTAACATTTTATAACTTTCAGAAGGGTCTTATACATTTTTCAGTAGATTTATTTTCGGGTATTTGGTTTTTGTTTTGGGGTTTTAGAGTATTGTTTTTTCAAATGGTTTTTTTACATTAAATTTATTGGGATGACATCGGTTATATAAAATTATATAGGTTTCAAGTGTGCATTTCAATAATACATCATTTGTATATTTTATTGTGTGTTCACCACTCAAACAAATCTCTTTCTGTCACCATATATTTGACCCCCTTTACCTTTATGTACCTCTTCCCCTCTCCCTTTTCCCTGGTAACGACTAAACTATTGTCTCAACCTATGAGTTTTTGTTTGTTTGTCTTGTTCATTTGATGCTTTCAGTTTTATATCTCACATATGAGAGAAATAATATGGTTCTCAACTTTTTCTGTCTGATTTTACCTAGCATGATTATCTCAAGATCCATCTATGTTGTCTCAAATGGCATTATTTAATCTTTTCTTATGGCTGAGTAATATAGGTATTATTTCTCAAATTTTGCTTTCCAATCGTTAACTGCTAGTATATAATAGTTCAGTTGATTATTTTATAACAATCTTAAATTCTACAATTTGGTTAAATTAACTTATTAGTTCTTGTAGTCCTTTCATAGATTCTATAAAATTTTCTTTATACATAATCATATTATCTGCAAATAAAAACAGTTTTACTTCTTCCTTTCAAATCTGTAATTTTTTTTTCTCTTTCTGTATTATACTAGCTAGAATTTCAGAACTATGTTGAATGGAAGTGGTAAGAATGAACATCCTTGCCTATATCTCAATCTTAGGCAAAACTGTTTAGTATTTTACATTAAATAAAATATAACTTTAGGTTTTTTATAGATGATTTTATCAGCTTAATAAAGTTTTATTTTATTTCTAATTAGCCAAGAATTTTTTTTACCATGAAAGGATGTTGACTTTTGTACTAGATGGATACGTCTTTCTTTTATTCTTGAAATTCAAAAGTCAGGGTATTTTTTTTTTATTAATTTTATCTAGCAGTCCATGAGCTCTTGTAATCAGAAAACAAACAATAATGAAGGGCACATTCAAAGAGCTAAATGTAGAATTTGAAACTGTTTAAGCGAATATAACATCAAGGAAAAAGGTGATTAGCCATTAGGTATATCTATGGAAATATGTAACAAAATTCCTACAACATATTTGAAAGACGCCTAGATAGTAAAAAAAGATAGTTTTGCAATCTACTAGGGTATAATTTCTCAGTCAATATTATTAAAATGGTCATTTTCCTAAGGTGATATTAAATTGTAATTTGTCAATAGTCAAGTCTATTTTGTACACATTTTAAAAGATGCAACAAAATATTACATTGCTTTCTTTTACAAAGTCATTATTTGGTGTAGGTTTATTTATTTTTTAAATTTTTTGCTTTTTGTTAAATTTTATTTTATTATTAGTTTCAAGTATACAGTACATTGGTTAGACATTTATGTAGTTTATAAAATGATCCCCCTAATTGCTCTTTCTCTCCTCTGGCTCTCCATCTAGCGATTACATTAATGCTAACTGCATTCCCTATGCCGTGTTCCCCATCTCTGTGACCATCTATCAAATGCTAATTTGTACTTCTTTAACCCTTCATCCCATTCTCCCAGGCCCCCAACCCCTCCATCACCAGATTGTCCTCTATATTTGTGAGTCTAGTTTTGATTAGTTTGTCCTTTTTGTTTCTTAGATTCTGCATATAAATGAAATCATATGGTATTTATCTTCCTCTGTCTAATTTATTTCATTCAGCATAATAACCTCTAGGTCCATCCATGTCATTGCAAATGGCTGAGTAATATTCCATTGTATATATGAACCATAACTTCTTTTCCTAGTCTTCTGTTGATGGGCATTTAGTTTGCTTCCATCTCTTGGCTATTGTAAATTGTGCTGCCATGAACGTAGGAGTGCATAGATCTTTACAAATTATTGTTTTGATTTTCTTTGGATAAATACCCGGAAGTGCAATTGCTAGGTCAAAGGTATATACATTTTCAATTTTGGTGTAGCTTTTAATTCAATGTTCTACTTCTTGTATCATTATACATTTCTTGGAATTCAATTAAACTAGTAGATTACTTATTTTTGAAATTTCATTTAAATATTCTTTTTGATCCTAAAGCGATATGTTTTCACAATTTAATGAAGAAATCCCTGCTTCATGCTTAAGTAAGAGGAAATGAAATTAAAGGTATAGTTAGTTATTCTGTGCCCAGTATATAAATGGCTTTAATAGTCAAACCAAAATAAGCAGAGATGCTCTGTCCTCTATCTTACAAACCAGTAAGCTGCCTCTACCAAGGTATTTGGTGAGCCATGAAAAGGCCTCACGAAATCACAAGAAAATCATAAAATCTAAAATCTCACAATTGAAATCAATCTTTGGGAGTAATACATTTTCTTAGGAAGCCTCTTTTAGAATGCACATGTCATTATGAAGGGCTAATTAAACTGAAGCTACTACCTTAAAATGTGGTCTCACTGATTATGTCAGCAACTTTTCACCCTATGAAGCAATAAGCAACAGACTAGAAGAACATTTCATAGAAAAACTAAGTACTGAAGAATAGGAGAATGATTTTAAATTAGAAAAGCATATCGGTAAGAGAAAACAAGTGCTCTCTCCTTTAGAATGCACAGACTCAGCAGACATGCAATATTTATTTTTAGGGTGGATGAGCATATCCTGGGGGCTAGGACACACAGAGGAGGCCTGGCTTCTCAACAGACTATGGCTCACCATTCCAGAAGGTGAAGGGTCCCCACAAAGCAGAGTCAAGAGGAGATTGGGGATGGAACCCTGAATAAGATTGAAAGAGTAAAAATAAACTTTGCTGACCATAACAGCTTATCTAAGCCAGTCCCACAGATTTACTTTTCACTTAAAAATAAATCTTCATTACCAAATAAATATTTCAAACCAAATCTAAGTTATCTGCAGAATATTTTGAATACAGAAAGAAAGGTGACCCATTTCCAGGGGCTGCCCCGACATACCTCACCTCTGACCTATCATGTTTTCTCCTCTCTTTTGACCTTCGACAACTATAATTAGAATCACTTTTTTGAATAAGAATGTTGTTCCTCAATTTCAACCACGAAGAAAGAAATAATCTCAAAAACCTTAATGTTAATATTAGATATACATAATGTTGCTTAAATGTGTGCAAATATAAAACCAGGGATAAGTATTTTATATTTATAACTCTTATGAAACTATAGAGTCAAATAACTTTATAATTTATATTAAGTTAAATGAAATAATAAACCAGTGAAAATCAAATTTACAACAGTAATATAAAGGGATGGCCAGTAATTGCTATCCAAAACAGCAACAGAGTATTAAATCCTATGGCAATGTGTTCTTTTGAGTTCAGGGGCCTGAAATATAGGGCACTGAACGGTTTCTCAATTCCTCCATCATTCATCTCTAAGTGAAGTACTATGAATCCTCTATAGAAAATATGAATCTCAGTCTATAATCCCAAATATGTATGCTAGAAATTAAAATTTTAATCTTCATAACTCGAATTCTTTTCTGACTTTAAGCCCTCATTCCACTCTAAACACAAATGAAACCTTAAACTTCGAGAAGACCACCCCCTAGAATAGTGGTACAGGGTGTGTTCTTGTGCCAGTGTTATGAAACAGGGAGAGGGACCCAACTCTTGAACATCAATCCTCACTGATTGCCACTGGAATGTCTATCACTCCTTTCTGCTTGATCCCTAACAGGCGGCTGTACCTGTGTCATGCTTTGAGGTAAAGGAATTCTTTCTGAAGCTATGTATGGCTCCACTTCCCCCTATACAGCCTATTCTTGAGGAAACACTTCTCCATAGCAACACTACTGGAGAGTCATGTTCAGGTTCATAGCTGTTTTTTATTTGTTTGTTTCCCCTCCCCCACCCCACCTCCAATTCAGAGAGCCAGAAGATTCTGAATTCTGACCTGGAGGAAGCACTGAGAAAAAATATGTACAGAGAAAGAGAGAAAGTCAAAGAGACAAATGACTGGCCATCTTGAGAAAAAGACAACTTTAGTCCATATCCCATCTCTACTATATTGGCTGTGTGATTTGCCATCGAGCTCTAGGTTCTTCACCTTTAAAATGAGTAACAATAAGCTTCTGGTCAAGATGGCAGAGCAGGTAAATGCTATGCTTGCCTCCTCTCACAACCACATCAAAATTACCACTAAACTGTAGAACAGCCATCGTTGAGAATCACCACCTAAAGTCTAGCTGAACAGAAGTCTTATAACTAAGAACATACAGAAGAAGACACCTTAAGACTGGTAGGAAGGATGGAGATGCTGAACAGGCCGGTCCCACACCCATATGTAGCAGTTAAAAATCAGGAGGGATATCTCAGCTGCAGAGTTCCCTCTTGAGGAGCAAAGGGTCCAAGCCCCACACCAAGCTTTTCAGGCCAGGGTCCAGTGCTAGGAAGAGAATTCTCCAGAACTTCTGGCTGTGAAAATAAGTGGAGATTATGACTGAGTGAGACAGAGGGCTGCTAGAGTCCTAGGCATTCCTCTTAAAGGGCCTGTGCACAGATTTGCTTGCTGACAGACACACTTGCTCTGAACTCCAGTACTGGCACAGTAGTGTGAAAGATGCCAAGGACATATGGGGAGGAACTGAATTGTCTGGCTTCAGGGCGAGGGCTAGAGGGGCAGCTTCCTCCTACACAGAAGTGTTGGCAAAGGCCATTGTTCCTTTGTTGAGCCCTCCCTCAACCCAGCATGCAGAAACACAGGCAGGCACCAAATTGGAGTCTCCATCAATCTAGCTAACTCCTTTTTTCCTGCCCTGGTGATTCCCTGAGACCCTACTCCATTTAACCTGTGGTCCCACCCAAGCCACTTCCAGTAGCTTTGCCATACAAATGGCCTATCTTGGCTCATGCTGAGGACTTTTCAAAAATTTTTTAAAGGTTCACAAACCCCAGACAAGTAGCATCTGGCCTCAGCATGCCCTGTATCTCTTACTAAGCAGCCCTAACCCCAGCACTAGTGGCAGCTGGCCTCAGTATTCAGCTTAGTTTTTCCCAGGTACCTCCAAGCCCAGTACAAGTGGTAACCATCTGCAGATCACTTTGTTGCTCATACCAAGTAGCCTCATGCAGGGCACAGACAGTGGCTGATCTTGGCCTACAACAGAGACCCTCTGAAGAGGCCACAAAACCAACACACCTGGTTGTCACCTTCAGACCACACCAGAGCACCACCCTACCTCCTCTAAAAATAACATACCCAAAAGGCAGACTGGGCAGGCACCAGAGCCCTGCTAAAGCAAATCCTGTTCCATACGGTCAGCCCCCGCACAATAGCTCCTCCACTGTAGTCAGAGCCCGTCCTGACAACCAATCAGCCTAAGGGTTAATCCCTCACATTGATGTGCAAACAACAGCCAAGGCTCAACTACAACATGAAGGTACATGTGACCCACACAAGGGACATACCTGGAACACTCAGCTTAGGTGATCAGGGAGACTACGCCACTGGCCCCACAGAACATCTAATACATAAGGCCACTCTACTAAGACCAAGAGAGATAGCCGCTCTACCTAATACAAAGAAGCAAAAACAAGGAGGAAGCGAAAATGAGGAGACAAAGAAACATATCCTAAATGAAAAAATAAAACATGTTTTCATAAAAAGAACTAAACGAAGGAAAACAAGCTATCTACCAGACACAGAGTTCAAAACACTGGTCATAAAGACACTTTATGATCTCAGTGAGAACTTCAATAAAGAGAAAGGAAACATAAAAATGGAGATAAAAACATAAAAAGGAACCAATTAGAAATGAAGAATACAATAACTGAAATAAATATCTTAGGAGGAAATAACAGTAGATTAGATGAAGCAGAGTATCGAATCAGTAAGTTAGAAGATAAGGTAGCAGAAAACATCCAATCAGAATAGCAACAAGAAAAAAGAATTTTAAAAAATGAAGATAGTTTAAGGGGCCTCTGGGACAACATCAAGTGTACCAACATTCACATCATAGCGATACCAGAAGGAAAAGAGAGAGAACAAGGAATTGAAACCCTATTGAAAGAAATATTAACAGACAACTCCCCTAACTGGGCAAAGGAAATGAACATACAAGCCCAGGAAGCACAGAGAGTCTCAAACAAAGTGAATCCAAAGAGGTCCACACCAAGACACATCATAATTAAAATGCTAAAGTTTAAAGATAAAGAGAGGATCTTAAAAGCAGCAAGAGAAAAGCAGTGTTACCTACAAGGGAGCTTCCATAAGACTCTCAGCTGATTTCTCAACAAAAATTTTGCAGATCATATGGGACTGGCACAAAATATTAAAAGTGACAAAAAGCAAGGACCTACAACCAAGATTACTCTACCCAGCAAAGCTACCATTTAGAATCAAAAGACAGAAAAAGAGCTTCCCAGACAACAGCAACAAAAAAAGCTAAAGGAGTTCATCACCACCAAATTAGTATTACAAGAAATATTAAAGGGGCTTCTTTAAGAAGAAGAAGAAAAAAGATCAAAACTATGAATCATAGAATGAAAACAAATACATATCTATCAATTACTTTAAATGTAAATGGATTAAATGTTCTAATCAAAAGACATAGAGTGGCTTAATGGATAAAAAAACAAGAACCTTAAATATGCTGCCTACAAGAGACTCATTTCAGATCAAAAGACAAACAGACTGAAAATAAAGGAATGGAAAATGATATTTCATGAAAATAAAAATGAAAAAAGAAATGCAGAGGTGGTAATAGTTATGCCAGACAAAATAGATTTTAAAACAAAGGCTATAACAAAAGACAAAGAAAGACCCAGTTATCCCACTTCTGGATATTTATCCAAATAAACCCCAAAACACTATTTTGAAGGGACATGTGTATTTATTTATATATGTTCTTTGCAGAATTATTTACAATAGCCAAGGTAAGGAGGTAACCTGAGTGTCCATCAATAGATGAGTGGATAAACAAGAGGTGGTACATATACAATGGAATATTACTCAGCCATAAAAAAAAAAAAAAAAGAATAAAATCTTGTCATCTGCAACAACATAGATGGACCTAGAGGGTATTATGCTGAGGGGAATAAGTCAGATAGAAGAAAACAAATATCTTATGATTTCGCTTATATGTATAATCTAAAGAACAAAATAAACAAAAGAGAAACAAACTCATAGATACAGACGACATTTTGATGGTTGCCCAATAGGAGGAGGGTTGGGAGGGTGAGTGAAAATGGGGAAGGGTTTAAGAAATACAAATTGGTAGTTACAAAATAGTCAAGGGAAAATTAAGTATAACATAAGAAATGTAGTCAATAATGTTGTAATAACTCTGTATGGTGTCAGATGGGTATTAGAATCATCAGGTGATCACTTCATAAGTTATATAAATGTCTAATCACTATGTTGTTCACCTGAAGTTAATATAATATTGTGTGTCAACTGTAATTGAAAAATTAAAAATTACTAAAAATAAAATAACAAAAAGTGAGATCATACATGTAATGATCTTGGCACAGTATAGTAGTTTTAAAAAAGTGTAACTTTTATTATTACTCTGAACTTCAAAGTACAAACATTGTCACCTAAGCTCCTAAAAGCTTCTGCGAGCAATATTTAAGCTGTGGAGAATTAAAGGCAGATTCACAGTATCTATGTAGTAAATTCAGAATTGATACATAGCATGCTCTTCCTGCCTTCAAGTACTTAGTTCAAAGAACTCTAGACTTTAAATTACAATTTTTGAAATTTGAAAGGTATAGAAAAACTAGAAATCAAAGGCCTGAGTTCTCGCCTGTGATTCATAAGTTAATCAGTTTACTGCCCTGAGTCTCACAATACGCTTTGAGACAGAGATGATGTTTTCTATTACACCTACTTCAAGAATTATTATAAACTCACATAGGCCCTGGGACATTAATAAATGTAAGTTATTATTACAGTTTTCAAAATCAAAGTGATATCTTATCTAATTCCCTCACTTTACAGATGACCAAATAGAATCTCAGAGAGGTTTTATAAGTATCTAATAACATAAAGTTAGAGCTGGGACTTGCACTGAGAACTAAAGGTGCCTCTTACTCAGGTTGCCAGCATCAGCCATGCCCAAACTACCTCCTCTCCTTCCTCTCTCCTCTCTCTCCCTCCCTCTCTCTCATTACAAATACAGAGTACCATGTAAACACTGAAAATTAATCTAGAATTCTTGTTTAAAATGCTGAGGTGGTAGACGAGGAAAGTAATCAGAGTTTAGGGTCAGGGAAGGATTTATAAAGATATCTCCCCAGAGCAGGTGCCCTGGAGCTCACAGGATCTTATTTCAATTCCCTGTCCAGTGCCATTGTTCAAGAGCACGTGAATAAACTGCCCAGCACTCAGCACTCCCTGGGACCTCTTTAAAGGGCTCCCACCCACCCCCAACCCCCCACCACACACACACACTGCCAGAGAAGGCTAATTAGTGAGCCTATCTCAGATCCTTTACTGGAAAGTTTTAGAGAGCTGTGCACTTTGTGGACCTATCAATCGTTTCCCACTTTTCATGAGGTGGCTTATTTCAGTCCATGTGACACCCTGACACCTCTGCTCACTCATGAAAACCTTCACTCCAGCTCATTTGGGCCCTGTTTACAGGAGAAGGTTTTATTCTCAGGACTTTTGACTTGAAGCACTATTTGAAAAGACTCAGCTCATAAAGTCTTACGGTTCCTTTGTTGGCCTTATCATGACCTGAACATTTTGTTAACAAAGCACCCTGTTAATGTTTTGACCACGAGAACTAATGTGCTTAGGGCTGACAGTGTTGCCAAAGTGGTGCTTGCTCCTAAAAAGGGAAAGTTTTAATTCTATTTTCAAAATAAGTCATCTTACCCCAGCTATATTAGGAAATGTCATCAGTCAGTCCAGGAAGCCTGCAGTGTGTGGGTGAGTGGTGTTTGGGGGAGAAGGGGCGGGTGTGAATTCCCTATTTGTTAAGGCTTTCTAATGTCATAAACCTCACCTCGCTGTAGGGGGCAGGTGTAGTCCCACTTATATGAAGGACAATGGCTCTAGTTAAAACGGGCTTGAAATTGGCTTTTTAATTACAGTCTATATAAAGGCACGCTCAGTGGACGCAGCCAGGCTGATACCTAATGACTGGGCAGAGATTGCAAAATAACAAAGGTGATCTGAGGGTTGAAAGACACAGACATTGATTCAGTTCATTTTTTGGACAAAGTCACTCTCAGCTTAGGACATCCCCAGAGTACTAAGAGTCCTAAACATGATTCCTATAAGAGTGAATTTTTAAAGTTGTCTGCCTACCTGCACCGGGAATGAAGGTAGTGATCTCCATCTCACTCTCAAGTCAGGAGGAAAGGTTTTGCCACATTGCAGGTGCTCAAGAGCAGGCGCTTACTCAGCAGAGGAGCTATACTATGGACGGGGGAGGGGGAGGATGACTTCAGCAGCCACACATTTCTCAAGCACAGATTGCGTAAGAGGAGATGACAAAAAGAGTGCACGAACAAGAGATTGCTGGTGGCCTTCAACAAGGTAGGGAGAGTCTAAATTCTCTTGAGGAAAAGACAACTAGGAAGTAGAAGAAAAGGGAAGGAAGCAAGATCAAGACAGCCAGGCACTGGGCAGAAATAAACTTGTTTAACTCTTCTGCTCTGTGGGGATTTGAAGATTATCCAAAGATATTTCTACCTCTCTAAAGAAAATCTTTTCCTTCCCAGCAAAGTTTCCCCCCAATCCTTAAAAATCATATTCTTTGCTTCTCTTTTGTAGAAAGTTTCTCAACCCATTCCACTTTGATGAACCTGTATATTCTAGAGTCTGTGTCAGTATGTAACACTTCATTATATAAAGTTATAAAAGCTTTCATGTTTTATATGCTTTATTTATGAGTTGTCTCCTTTCTTATTTTCATTAGTTTGTAAATTCATGAATAATAGGAATTGTCCATAATTTCTTCTAACTTTCCCTCCTTACCCCAAGGAGCTTGCTCTTAGACTATCTGTTGTCTGACAGAATGACTTGCTATGTTTTTAGCAGATTGCATTCCTTACCTCTAAGTATTGACCAAAAAAAAAAAAAAATGTCATTAAAATAAAGAAATCAGTGAAGGAAAGAAAATAAGAGTAGTGAGAACTTTGGCTCAGTAAGCTGTCTCAGTTGCCTCAGTTCTCCTGAAAAGAGGCTAGATCCCAAACATTCTCAACCCACAGGTATTGACATCAGTCCCAGTCCTGGGAAACACTGCCTTCTCCACTCCCAGAGTCCACATGGCTGACGATATTTTCTATTAACTACCACAATCATGACCCCACTGGAACAATGGTGCCCTTCTCTTTTAGGTCAGAGTTCACCTTGGTCAATTTACATTCCTGAATCTTATAAGGATAAGTCTTCTTGCTCCATGGTCCAACTTACAAAGCACTTTGATAGGTAGGAATCTGTATTAAGATGAAAATAGCTGATAATGACCCAAGCATGACTCAAGATGCCTACACTAGACAAATTTCTCCATCACTGGAATCAACCAAACAGAAATTGGGTGATAATACTTAGCAAGACAATGGTCAGGGGAATTCAAATATAGGGACAGGAATGGGACTATAGGTCATCACATGCACTTAAACTATTAGGCCTTTGAATTATGAACCTTTCTAACAAAAAGAAGATACAGGATTTAGATGAGACATTTCTACTAGCTCAGTCACTACGCCAGAGGGAAATTTCACCCAGACACAAAACCTAAGTTCAAAGTAGTAATTCAAAGAAGTAATTGAAGATGAGAACAGTTCTATTATTAACCTTACAGAGAAGATTCAAAAAATAATCCAGGGCAAAATTCCGGTAACATCAAGCACTAAAAGAGTTTTATGTTTTGAGCTAGAGGTAATCACTAAAATATTTCTTTAAAAAAGAATCTTTCTAAATGTGTGTCCTATTTATGGAACAATGAGCAGTTTAAAGCTTGAGAAATTGTGTTCTTGTAAATACTTATTACGTAAATAATAAAACATAAAGTAAAATTTGATTTGTTTAAAATTTTCCAAACAAAAGATTTTACTGCTTAGGAAATGCCCTTTGCGCTTTAAACCGTTAAATTGGGTTTTGTAATTAGTTGGGCTTTGTCATTTGAGCCATGTTTCTGTTACATGAAAAGACAATAGGACAGAGCTTTAGCAGTCAGATTAAGACAAGGAATTCCCATGACTCATAAACCATAGAACTGTGTGGCCAAGTGACTGAAGCACTGGCACCTGTCTCAGACTCATATCACCACATGCCTACATAATTGTTGAAGAAAAATAGACAACTACTCATGAATTTTATGATTGTATTAAAAGCAGGTGTATCATGCCTGCTTCTATATGTTATAGCTCTGACCTAAACTTGTTACATTCTCTAAATTAATCAATTTAAGGACTAACATTTTAAGAAATACTTTGTGTATAAGTTTAACACATAATTGTTCTTGCCAAATGTTTTCTTGCTGTAAACATGATAAACCACCCAATGAGTGAAAGTAAGATCAGGTTTACTTGGCTAATGACAACAATTTCTATGGTTTGAATTTTAAGGAAAATGTATTTAGTATAGAATGTCTAGCTCTCTGGTACAAAGTTCAATTTGAAAGGCATAAAATGTAATTGTATATATTTTTAAATACTTACTACATATTCACAATAGGTAATCTATATAGATTACCTAAAATGACCAAATAAAATATTTCTGAAAAAAAATTCATGGGTCAGTGATCAAGAAATATAATCATTAATTTTTTTTATAAAGTTACATTTTTTCCTATTTCATTCCAAAATATCTTAAATCACTTTATTACATAGTATTCTATTTTAACAAAGTAGGTTTGTATTTTTAGTAGTGATTCAAGCATATTGATTCTTATTCATTACAAAGTTTATAAGAAAGCTGCTGCCCTTTCTAGTATAGAAAATGTTTTTTGACAAAGTTCTATAGTTCATAGAAGTAGTCTATAACTGAAAAGAAATAGTAAAAACGTGAATCTCAATTTGTGTGTTTTTAAAGTTTTTCTTTCTTAATTATTATAACTCGGTAAATTAAAATGTGTTCATATTAAAAGTGTTTGAATTTCACAATATTTCTGAAAAAAAAGAAATTTTAAACTCATTTTCACTTACATGGTAAATGAATACCTTTGAAAAGAGATGTGCTTTATTTTGATTTGTGAATTGTCTTATAGTTATTCTTTGCTATACACAAAATCTGGCATTTAGTCCTTCAGCTGTGTCATCTAAGGATACCTATCCTGGTTAATATCATTTAGTAGAACTGTTCTATTTTGATTTTTTTTTAATACTAATTTTGTCTTTAAAGAAATTAGAGATTTAAAAGCATATTATGAGAATGAAACAGCCAGCAAAGCCAGAAGAAATCAGACAACTGTGTTGTCCTGGAAGCCAACAAGAATGTATTTCTAAAAAGAGGACAGGATTGACATTGTCACATGTGGTTGAGTTGATATAATAAGACTATCCTGATAGATTCAAATTAGTTCATGCAAAGCCCATGTGTATACCCTATTGTTTTCCAAGCTCCACTTAAACAACAATAAAGAAAAAAAAAGAGATCTGAACCCATATAAACAAAGAGAATGGAAGCAGAGACTACAGCAGGTGAGCAATATCAACAAAATGTTGGAAGGTGAAAAGTTGATGGCTGAGAGGAGAAAGCTCTAAGCCTTCATAGGGTGGAAGAAGGTCCATGAGAAGCAACATGATTTCTACTGCAGATCTCTAGAAAGGATCAAGTATTAGAGGTTATATCTGAATGATAGGAGAGCTGATAACAAAGTACCTGGGTAAAATTTTGTATAAAGAAAAGTTAGATGTTCCAAGTCAATTCTCAATCCCACATACTTTGAGATTACTCGAGTAGAAAATAAGAGTGAAGAGAATTCTCTAGAGTTTGAAACAGAGATGTTCAGTAGGTTTGCCAGGCACAGCTGAAATAGAGGCTGAGATTTCACACTAAAAATCTACAGTATTCAATTTAAATGTTCATATTAACAATGGACTGCCAATTCTTTCTTCCACTAGGTTCCAGAAAGCCGCTAGCCAGGTTATGCTCTCCAAGCAGGAGAAAGGAGGAGAAACTGCCTGGGACCAAGAGAAAGGACCTACAGACACCAAAGAAACAGCTGGTTTGCCACCTTTTTCTACCTGTTGACTGTAAGGAAGCATGTGCCACACATATTTAAGCTTCCACTCAATTTTGCTTTCAGATAAAATCAGATAGAAAGCCTGTAGCATGGAAGTGAAAATCTAAAATGAATAAGCAGAATAAAGGTAATTTAGGACAAACAGATATATTGATGGAGAAAAAAACAGTTGTAGCTTTGTTTCTCTGGGAGGCAGTCTCCATGATGGAGTTAAGTGTGCAGGATGTTTACTAGGGAGTGTCCTTGAAGGGGCCAACAGTAGAAGTAGGCAGGGGGAGATGTGAAGCTGCAAGGGTGCCACCACGACAGCCTCAGCTTCAGTCTCAGGGGCTAGAACAGCCCTTCAGAGCTGTCCCAAGTTTGACCAAGATGGCTAAGTATTCATACCCCACATGGAACATTAATTGTATGTGGCCCATTACAGAAAGGGGGGATGATTTGTGGTGAGGTGGCTCTCTGCAGCTGAGATGATCCTTGAAGAGCTCACAGCTGAAGATTCTCTGCCCAAGCACTCCCAGGAGTAGGGTAAAATAAGTCTTTTCTTGAAGGGTGACCTCGGTGGTATCTCTACATCCACCACAAAATTGTCAGAGAAATTGTAATAAATATCTGCAGAGTGCCAAAAGAAGGTATTGTTACATCTTATGAGAAACAAAAAGAATGCTATGTGGGTTTTCTTTTTTAATGTGGAGCATTCTGAGGACATAAAAAGGCTCTTGAAATTGAAAAATATAACAAAAAAAAATGTTAAAAACAATTCCACAGAAAGGGTGGAAGATAACATAGAGAAGTGTTCCAGAAAGTGAAACAAAAGGAGAAAGATTTGAGAAATAGCTTGAATAAAAAGAATTTGAATAATTTGATTCAGGTCTAATATCTGACTACTGGGAGTTCTAGAAAGAGAGAACAGAGAAAATAAAGGGAAAAGTTATCAAATAAATAAAAAATAACCATGTGTTTCCAGATTGAAAAGTCCCATTAAGTCTCCAGCACAATAAATAAGAAGCAACAGGACATTTGTATTTGTGTGTGTGTGCGCACGTGAAATTTCCAAACACCGGAAATAAAGCAAAGATCCTAAAAGCTACCAGAGAGAAAAAGTAAATCTTGTGTTCAGGATTAGTAATTAAAACAACATTACACTTCATGAAAACAAAGTGAAAGCTAGAAAGTGATAAAACATCTTTAAAAATTTGAGGGAAAATAATTTCCATCCAAAATACCATACCCAGCCTAGCTTCAATAAAATATAAAGATAGAAGAAAAAAAAAAAGAAATTTTCCACCCATTCAGCTTTTCTTAGGACGTAAATGGAGGATGAATTCTGGGGTGGGCGGGGGGGGGGGGGGGAGAAGGGAAGAGAATAAACCTGAAAAGTGTGTGATTCAGAAAAGAGGAGAAAGGTGAAGGGATAAAGAGAAAGGGATAAAGAGAATCTCCCATTTGATAGTAAAAGGAAGACCTAGGACAGGAGATTAGCTGTAGGCGTAGAGAACAAGCTGTGGTTTGAGAAGGCAGCCAGAGAGCTTGGGGGGATAAAGGGATGGATACTCAAAAAATGAAACTGATGGATCACCCACATTTGACTGGATTGAGAAGGGTTGTATACTTCTTTCTAAGATTTGGAAGATGAATCGGTACTAAGTACATAAAAATAAGTTAATAAAAAATGGTTCAATTTTTTATTTAGAAAAACACAAAGTTCAAAAGAAAGTTCAGAGCACCCTGCTTAGCTCAGCTATGCACAGCATTTATTTTGTCATAATAAAGTTAACATCAAACACAGGTTAAACTAGAAATGATGATTTGACTATATTTAGGAGATGAAGAGATAGGAAGTATATGTCCAGTGGTATGAGGAAAGTTGATAGGACTGGATTCTTTTCTCCTATAAATGAAAGCAGTAGAAAATATCTAAAGCTTAATTATTCATATACAAGAAAGTACAATATAAACATGTCATTTAGACATTTGGAGTTATATGACAAAAGAAATAGCTCAACAAATTGAAAGTGGTTTCATTTGTGCATCAAGAGTTGAGGATAACAAGTGGTTAATCAAGTAACCGCTGTTTTTCATTATATATTTTATACTACTATTTAACTCTAAACACTATACATCTGCATTAAATTAATAAAAATAAAATATTAATTAAAATTTCTGTTTCTATCATCATTTTACCTCCAATCCCTCTGAGAATTTTGATTCGTAATACTGCATTTAACCTAAGAGGAATGAACCCATGTTCAAGTATTTTTTATGATACCTAGGAAAAAAGAAATCAGTGAACCAATGGTGTTAGTACTTGGCTAGCTTTAATGATTTGATTTCCCATCTTGTCTCTGATGAAATACAATGGCTTTGCTGGACTTGACCCATTTTACCCTTCATCTTAGCTAACTTTTCTTCAACCACCATTAAACAAGAAGAAACAGCTGTTGGAGTCTAGGTGAATGTAACTTTAATTTTGATTTCTCTCCAAATTTGACATTTAACCTGGATGAATGAATGAGGGTTGAAGGATCATCACATACTCATGCTATAATTTATGTTTATGTCAGGCAAGTGAACATTGTTCATATATCAAACTGTCAAGTATTGTCACCTTAATAGAGTAAACAATTAAAAAGAAGAATTGTAACAACCATTTTAATGGGCTGCTTATTCATTTATTTCATAGAAAAAAAAACTAAAACTGATTTGTGAAAATAAACTACCATACTTTTGCCTCTTTCTCTCATTTTAAAGTGATCCATCAACCAGACCCTCACAAGAGTTCAGTAAATCTATTTTATTCCCTTTACTTTAATAGGAAAATTAGAGAATGGATCCAAATGGAGAAAAGGCTATTGTCTGGATTCCTGTGACCTCTTTTTATCCACAGGTCACAGGAGATTTTCAAAGTTCTTAAAATTGCACATTATTAAAAAAAGAACTGGATTCCTTTCTCTAAATAAGATAACCCACCACCTCCCTCAAGTGGTCAATTGGATTAGTTTTCTGTTTCCAGAGCTGATTTGTGGTTTATTTCCAAGAACCCTAGAGTCATGTATAATGGCTGAGCCAAATGGATTCTTTTTCTTTAATAATTCTTTGGCTTTTGAGGTGAAGGGGGCAAATTACATTGAATTGTGCTAGTATTTTAACTTCTCCAAGTCAAGAGGAAAAGATACTTAACCAGGGGCTAGCAGCACAAGCCAACTCAGCATTGCTTTCTCTCTAGCCCTCTCCTCTTCTGCTTAAGTGTTTACTCTAAATTCCATCATTTTTGGTTACTTAAGGTCTTGTACCAATTTTATTTTTCACAAGAGGAGAGGTGTTAATTCCTGCTTCCCAAACAAATTGGCCTTTAGTGATTACACGCCGCCCACCGAAACTTGTTTAGTAATGTTATTTCTTAACCCAAACTAAATACTTTTAAAGAGGTTTCCTCAGTTAATCTCTGAGAGGACAAGAGGAAAGAGAAAAGAGGCCGAGGCTATCTTTCTGAGAAACAACAGTGAGTACAAATCTCATTAATATTTACAGTCAAATCATTTTCAGGGCATTTAGTACCAAACTTCACTTCAAGAGACACTTATAAAAGTCACTGCTAAGTCATTAGGCTAATTTCAGTTCTAAAAATTCCCCAGAATAAAATATGACAACAAGGAGTCTATGAAGTATTAACTTGAATAAAAATATATGAGTTGATGTTACCACCTAGTTACCATCCAAAAACACTTCATTGTTCATGCTTTTGGATGGTAACTAAGTGAAATTCCTTTTCTATTATGTTAACTCCTCAGGCTCCTCAGGAAGGAGTGAAAGAAACCATAATAGCAGTCAGCCTGAGAGCCAGATATAAGAGCAGACACAATTGAGGAAAATTTTATTGCCTTTACTGTCTAAATAATGCTTATTCAATGTTTTCAAATTGATTTAGATAACCTAGCAATCAGCTAAATCAGATTTGGTGGAGGAGCATTTCTAAGTTTTTCTCTTTCAGTCCCAACCACAAGATAAACTAACTCCTACTACAAAAGTGGTCAGCCTCTATGGTATTTTGGCTCTTCAACTGACTTTTCAATGAAGCCAAGAACTTAGGAATAAAAAAAAGTCCCTACATGCACACAAAACTTATTAAACCCATTTCAAAAAATAAAGCCAAGTGTGTAAGACTGGATTAGATCCTGGACACTAACTTCAAAATAGATCTCCTTATAGTAAGGTCTCATACTTCTCTACCTTGCTTTACTTCTAAAAACTGCCTTAATTATTCTTGACAGAAGACGTAGGTTGAGTTTGAGACAAAAGGGTTGATAAACACAGGAAAAGTAGTCAATGATATAGAACATTTCAATATATGTGTCCTACTGAGTGAAGGTAATATGTTAATATTATGATTGAATAATTTGAAGCCAATCTGAGAAAGCTGCCTCAACCTTGCACATTATAATAGACTCCTTTTGCTACGATGTCCTGTAAGAAGTTACTTATCTGTTCTTCTGCTGCTGCATTCACAAGAGTGCTTCATTCTGCTTTCACTCTCCATCTCTAATTCTTATTTCTCAATGTGCTCTTGCTCTCTCACTGTTTCTTTTTCCTAACTGTTCCCCTCCCCCACCATCAGCACCCCCAAACCCCCACAATTATAGCATGAAGTTGAAAAGCTGGCTTTACCTTTCACCCATAAAGAACTAAAGGGGCAGGACCATTCAAGGTAGGGATATAGACCCAGGAGGAAACCTCTTTGGCTAGCTAAAACTTTGAAGAGTTTTGACATCTATGCAAGAGATTTGTGATAATCAAAAGTATTCAAAATTATTTCTATTTTACAAGAAGGGAAACTTCATCTATATTAACTTTCAAAGAATCAAGATTTTGATTTATTTTTTTGTGTAAAGTGCTATATAGGAAAGTGCATTGGGGGATAGTATTGCTTTAGGGGCCTGGGATTGAGAAAAACATCAGCATTTTCCTCATCATATGGATAGAATGCCATAGTGAAGTTTCTATATTTTGGTAAATTGAAGGTCATGGCAGCCAAATAGATGTGACAAAGTACAGATTCAAAATAATTCACACCCTAAAATGTCTGGGGGCTTTTTCTGGGTTTCCTAAGGTTCAACCAGCAAAGACTCTAAATGCGTCTGAGATGAGATTGTCCCTTTGTTTACTGTGACTTACACTCTTCTGCGCTTGGAGTCCTAGTTGAATAAAGAAGAACTGAATGCTTGCAACCTACTCCCTCACCCAGGACCCTATCAATGCCATTCCTGAGGGTAGCCAGTGGGGGTGGGGGACAGTAGGGAGAGAGAGGTGCAGAAAGATGAGAGAGGAAAGTGCATTGTCTAGGCCAGTACTGCATGTCTAACCTGATTCTGGGGTAGGATCTGAGATTGTATATGTCTAACAAGCTCCAGGACCACATTTGAGTAGTGAGGACCCTGAACCACAGCTTCTCAGACTTATCTATTGAGAAGGAATAGTCCCCTATCCACCCAATCCCATGCAGGTCCTTGCTCCTATTCTCCTCAGACAGTCCCCTGAGTCAGAGAGAATTCACAGTGACACGCTAATCACACTAGTGTACAGCACACCAAGGACCAGATACACAGCCAGAAATCCTGCTGGGTTCCAGAATGCGTATCTGAGAAAGAAGACAAAACGAATTCCTCACTTCCCTGCTTGAGGTCACACCATCTCTTTAGCGCACTGAAGAATTCTGAGTTCCTTTGGTTTTCCTGAAAACAGCCATTTACACGAGCCTTCTATTTAGAGTAGGATTTAAAATCCATCCATGGCCTATGCTTTTTAAAGAAGCAAATCATGGAGTTTGCTTTCCATATGCTTCTCATCTCCGAGGTCTGCTCACCAATTGACTCCTCACAGTGTATTTGCTCCTGCTGCCTTGCAGTCTCTCCAGATGAAATTCAAGATTCTCCTGTAACTGTAGCAGGACAACTCCTCAGACCAATGACCTTCCAAATAACCTCCTCATTCCTCTCATGTTCAGAGAATGAGAAAGGATGCCAGAGAGCTATGTGAGGGTGAACGAGGGCCAGAATTGTAATTTATATCTATGACCTGACAGAAAGGTGGAAATGAAGAGAATGTTACTCAATATGTTTTATTTCCCACTGTCCTAATCTCTCCTCAAGGATGTTTTGCCAAAATAATCATATATTTTATATGAAGCATCTCCCTTTTAAACTTCTTTGCCATAAATAGGTATTGCAAACTTAATGAGAACAAGAGAACCCTCACTAGAATGTCAGCTCTTTGAAAGGCAGAGATTCTAACAGCTCATTGACTGCTATACCTCTAGCACTCAAAACAATGCCTGGCACATAGTAGGTGCTTAGTAAATACTGGTTGGTAACTGGCTAACCATAAGAGTAGTAAGGGCTCTGTGAGACCTCATGGGATATCTTATATATCTACATACTAAACACGTACTTTTCAGATTCAATTCACCTCCTGCCAGCCTTCTCTGACTCTGCCCACATTTTATGAACTTTTCTCTTCTGCACAAATTTATTCCCTTCCCAGTATTTTCAACTCCTCCATTTTCCTCCTTTGTTCTACATTTTCCCTCATCTTGCACATTGCAAAATCCAATTTTGCAGCACAGCTTTAGAAAAGATATAAGTTATGGCACCACTATCCTTTCTAAGGATACTACCTATAGCCAATGAGGAATTCTCCACCAAGAGCAGGATAAACTGAATTTGAAGACTGGCTTAAGTGAAAAAAAAAGAGGGGGAGGGGCACAATCTCACTAATTCAGAGTCTATCCATTCCTAATGTTAATAAAACCGAGAAATTAAACTTTGGCCACCTTGAAAAAAAGCATTTGCTTTATATGAATGATGCCCAAAATTACATGAATATTATCAATTTTACTAAAACAAGATCCTATTAATTTTTCCAAATTATACTCTTCCCCAGAATCTGATAGACACCCCATTATGCCCCAGCTCAGAACCACTTCTATAAGGAGTGTTATAGGAAGTTCCTGTTATAGATAAGGGAACGTGATACTTCTATGGCATATTAGAGCAGAGAAATGATTGAGAATTACCCACTCTAAAAATTGGTTTCTTAGGGTAGCCCTGAGCTGCCCAGTCTCCCTCCCTGTACCACCTACCAAGGTCTGATAACTTTTTATTGCATCCCCTGTGCTGGACTCTGCTTCTCACTCCACAAGCAAAATATATCTGTCTCATGTCCTCTCCCTTCAGAGCCCTTGCGAAGAGCAAAACAACCCAATCTATTCATCCACAAACAAAAGTGTTTGGTCTTCTCAGATACCTACTGGGACATTACCAGTGACACTAAATAGAAGAAGGGGCTTTACAGCTGCAACATTTAGGCCCTGTGGAATTAATGTGCAAGAAGCCTTTATTGCTGATATCTTCATATCTTCAAATAGCACTAGGTAGTTAGGTAGGTTACCTTTTCTATCTCAGCGGAAAAGCCTCCTGAACATAGGACAGCTCATCCTGACACACCTGTTAGGCTCCTTATTTGCTCTAGTTCAGAGACAGAGTGAGTCACAACAAATGACTATCCTCTCCACAAGCTCCTCTGCTAACAGTTCAAGCAACTCAAATATTTGAATCTGACAACTAGACAAAAAATAAGTCTTCCTTTTCACTCTTTGGGTCCATTACTTTATATTTCCCCCTGCAATCTGGAAATAGTGGAAAAATCCCACCAGCCAGTAAGAAATCTTGTGAACTAGAGTAGTAAGTGAAGTTTTCATTAACCCACAGCAAATTCCAAACACTCTCAGGAGAAATCACATTCTAACTGGTACCAAGCCTACTTTTGTTGTTCTTTAAATTTTCCACAGTGTTAACGAGGGTATGAGAATTTTCATAAGGCTGGAGTATGTTCTAACTGAAGTGGTTACACCACAATTTAGCAGCAGCCTCAGGAAAAAAAAGCACTAGAAATAACTTATATTAAATGCCATTGGAGTTTGTAGGTCCAGATCACTAGTTCAAGCTAATTATATTTTCTATTAGCATATTAATTGACTCAAATGCCATAAATATGAATTTAGAAAGTCCCAATAATACAGAATCAAAAATATTTCAGGCTCATAAAGTTAATGTGTATAAATTCAGTGTTATTCTTAAGTAATATAGATAATAAGTTATATATATTATATAAACACATACATACAGGTAAGATAAAGTTATCTGCTATTTTTTTATGTAGCTAAATCACAAAACATACCTTTATCTGACATAATGCTTTCAAAGACTTAGAAAGATACAAAATATCCTAAGAATGTAAAGAAAACAATTTTTCTGATTTGCTTGTTTTCCACGCCTAACCCATATTTCAGCACCACGCACCACTCAGATACCCCCAATACCACACACCCTCATTCTATATAAATGAAATCCTAGGGAAGATATTTTTGTCTTAGAAAGCTTGAAGAGTATGGGAAAACTTGACACTTTTAGTTAGCTTTGAAATGTAGACTTGTTTTCTTTTTAAATGATGGGTGAGATTCAGGAAATAGTTTGGAATTTTTTTCTCCAAAATTAAATAAAATAGTCATACTGGAATGCCTCAGTCAAGTTTTTGATGGAAAGCATTTCAGCTTCCTCCCCTTCACAAAAGAATTAAGAAAGCTGAGATATATCAAACAATATGAAAGAAAGGTATCTTGTTAACAAGAAAAATATATTAGTTTAGTGATTTCTTTATCCAGAAAAAAAAAATTGAATAGTAATAGAGTGGTTTGAAGAAGCTGTTGCAAAACTTCTCAACATAGGTAGCATTTATGAGTAGGACAAAGAGATGACAGAAGGGGTACAAAGTAATGTCAACTATAGGAAGAAGTATTTCAATACAAGAGAGACTACGATTAAAGAGAAAGTTTTCTACTTCACAAATTTTACCAGGGCTAGAATAAACTTGTGAGGGAATATTTGTTGAGTCTTCACGTGATTTCGAGCAATGTGTGGAATAAGAATCACATAACTATCAGACTCTCTGCAGACCTGATGAAATGATGGCCCAACCTTGACTAAAGACCCTGCGTGGGGTTCAACTCTATGATGGGAAAGGCAGATGTCCCACCAAATTGGTGTTCCTCTGCTCACATAACTTCCTGGAGTAACACTCATGAAACAGACCATAATGACATCTTATTCTAAATATCTCTCTTCTTCAATGGAACACCTCAGAAATCCTCCACAATGACAGAAAGTTGGCTTCTCAGCTAAACTTGATACAGAAATAATTCAGGACATGAAAACTGAGAAAAGAAGGTGCTGTACTAAGAAAAAACGTTTAAGGAAAATACTCTTTTTATTTTGATCAAATAATTTGATCATTAAAAATGTAATCATTTGCTGGTGTTTCTTGTTGAGCACTGGAGTAAAAAATTAATCTTAAAAAAAAGTAAAGTTAATCTTTAAAAATACAGTTTCTCAAGGTCCAACTTGAAAATCTGTAACATAAAAGAATTTCCTCATAATGGTATTGTCATACTTTGTGCTCTTGTGACAAACTAGAGATACTATATTGGAAGTTTTAGAAAAAATTTCTTGGTTTCAATTGGTCTTAAATCAGCTATAATTCTACAATCTGAAATAATCAAAAGTAAATTGGAACTTAATGTTTGGTAACCCAATCATAGCATGTGGCTAATTATACTCACCCAGTAAACACTAGCACCAACCTATAACAAAATAAAACCTTACATTGAAATATCCATCCCCATTTCCCAGGAGTTACTTCCTTCTTGCCATAAACACTCCCATTGTCAGCAGAAGTCTGAGTGAGTTTTGAGAAAAAAATTAGCAAATCCTGCTTTTTGCTCCTATAATGATATAAAAATGCATATTGTCATTTTCAATAATTATCTCCTTTCCCATTTACCCTCCCCAGAATAATTCTTGTGAGTTTAAGTAGGCAAAATCAAATAGTTTAGATTTCCTCTCTTTTCATAGTCATTACCTACCTCACATCCAAGATGAAAGCAGCACTGATAACATCAGAAGAGGTAAAAGTTCAAGGAGTGGACCCCAGTGGTTCTCAGTCTGCTCATTAAAATCACCTGGGACATGAAAAAAATGCCCTCGCCAGAGTTTCTGTATTAGCTGATTTGAGAGAAAACCCCAACGCATTGGCATTTCATCCAAGACTCTGGGGTGATTTTACTGTGCCCTGTGAGCAAGGCAGTTTTCACTTTCACATATTAAGTTTTCACTTATTTTTAGCAAAGTTAAAGCTGAAAAAACCCTGCAGACCATCTAATTTGTGCTTCTCAAACTTTATCGAGCACACAGGTCACCTGGTGATCTTGTAAAACTAAAGAATCCAAGTCAGAAAATGTGGAGTGAGGTCTAAGCATGTTTATTCCTAATAAGTTCTCAGTTGACTCTGATGTGGCAAGTCTGAGGCTCAGAACTAGAGTAGCAAGGACGTCCTTCCCTCTTAGCTTTAACAGATGAGGAAACAGATCCAGGCTCAGAGTGGCTTCTTTAATGTAATAACAGTTAGCAAAGGGACAAAATCCAAACAGAACCTACATAATGATGTCTGGTCCAGGGATGTCACATAGCAGCTATCACATGGAAAGAACGTTCATTTGTTTAAATTAATTAATTAATTAATATCTTTCAATTTTCTATTAAAAATTGGGAGAAACTATTATAATGGGATTTTGGCAATTTAGAGTGTAAAAAACTGATTACAGTGTGGAGTTAGTGTAAAGAAATTAGGGAGATAGCTACAATTAATAAAAGAATTCATTTTTTGTGTGTGCGTTTGTTTTAAGCAGAAGGCATAAATATATGGTAACAGAATAAAACAAACCAAAAGGAGAAACAAGCAGGCCATGTACAATAGTACATGAAGGAGGGCACCAAGAGAAAGAAAATGAAACAACAGACAGAAAATAAAAGACCAGGCTGACAAAAGAGAAATAAGAATATTAGTAGAGAGCTGGAAAATTAAACACAGATTCTAGAGTAAAAGGGAGAAAAAGAAAGAAAGGAAAACCTAATGAGATGGAAGGATTACTAGAAAAAGACCCTATAAAATGAATCACAAGAGAATAGCAGTCATGGGAAGATGGAGAATTAAAGAGAGTCAGAAACATGTTCATTTATAGAAAAATATTTGTCTTACTTAGTATTAAAAACCAAAAAAGGTTACATTTAATTTATCATAGTTTTTGTATTTTTTCTGATTACTTTTTCAAAATAACAGAAATTCTAATTTCTCCATTACCCGCTAGAACCTAAAAATGGGCATGGTCTTGAAAGAAGAAGCAAGAACCCCTCTGAGGCCACCATGTCCTCTAGGCAGAGGACTTGCAGAGAGAACAAGGTTTAACTAAATGCAAAAGCATTTTGTTTTTCTTGTCCTGTGTAATATTATAAGACCCAGGAACATTCTTCTCTAGCCAGGTGACCACGTTTTACCAGAGCATGGGATACAAGCTTCTTTGATGCCACACTTTCAGCTTCACAAACTGCTCCAGGCAGTCAACACCAACAGCGCTGGCCTTCTCTGGAAAACATCTCCCCTCGAAATGTATCTACAGAACCTAAATACATACTGCTTACCCAGTTCTGGCCATTAAGTCAGTCTTTCAGATGTGGGTAACACTGAACCCAGTTATTGTCAAATGTACTTAGGTTGTGGCTCTGGGGAAATCCAATTATCCACCTATTTTCATGGGCAATTTCCACTCCATGGCTGTGGCTCCTTTCACTTAAAAACAGCAACAACAACAACAACAAAAAAACACACACAGCATCTTAAGGAAGAAAATAAAAATTATTGAAGCTTGCTTTCCTATAGATCAGCCATTGAAAATTCAAATGCCTACAAGGACAGGGCAGGTCATGTCAATGAGTAAAGCTGACCTGTGTTAACAAGAGTGTGTGCCCCCATCTAAACAGAGCTCCATCCACCTAGGTAGATTTAGACATCTACCACTGTCTAAACCATTATGTTCCACCATGTGGAAATGTGAGCCCAGTATTGTCATAGGCATCTGTATTATAAGAGATGCAAAAAATACAGATTCTTATGTGTAATCAATCTCTTTGTTTCTAAATGTTGATAATTAGTTTTTTGTTTTGTTTTGTTTTGGATCTGAAATAACTGTTTGCAATCCTGTTTTAGATTTTGTATTTTATTTAAAGGTGAAAAGTTACACTAGGAGATCAAAAGGTAAAAGGGTGGACATGATGGTATGAAATACATGAATTCACCACAAAGAGACCTCCCAACCGCCCCCTCCCCCCATAAAATAAAGCAAAAGTGATTTGTACTTTTACATCTTTTCATTCTAGGAAAGTGGTAAGACAGCAATTCTCACATGATGGCCTGTGTGATCAGTAGGACACTGCTGGCAAAAAACTAACCTCCCAGCTGGCATTTGTTCCTCTATCTCTATACATTGGAAGCATTTGCTTTCCATTCACTAATGATATGTCATTCATGTCAGTTATGGGAATAAGTTCGGTTCTTGGATTTTGACTTGAAATCCCCTGGGTAAACCCTTTTTCAGGAGTCAAAGCCTGATGGAGAAGTCATGGAGAGGAGCTCACTCTGGCTCTGGTTCTGACTGTGCACATTGTCTAGAAGAGATGAGGTTGACAGGGAGAAGAATTTTCATAGCCTCTTTCGGCATCAATATTTACTGATAAAGAAACATACATTTCTTAACATGGTAACCTGCATCTAGAGTTTCCTTAGGCCTCACTGTCACTGACTTTCGTGAGGCCCACATCGGTCTTTTAAAACACATCTGAAACCATCCAGTGCACATTCCAGCTGTAAATGGGAGGCACTGACCCAAGTCTAAACAAAAACAAAAATCATCCAAAACCTCCTTTCTTTCCAACATCACAGGCCTCTGAATGATATGTTTAGATCCTCCCAAGCTGGAACTCTTCCAGACAGGGCTGGAGACCTAAGTTACAGTGAATATCTTAGCTGACTAATTAGAGATCAGCAAATCTACCTGGAAACACATGTCTGAGGAAGGAGAAAGAGGGTTGGCCTCCACGAACACTAGGAAACACACTTCTGCACTGATCACCTGCATACATTTGAGAAACATTAATGATTAAACACAGACACAAAAACACAACACAAAAACATTTCCTTCTCAAAATTCACTGATTCCCATTATTGTTTTTATTTAGGCTGTCCGCAGAATAGTAAATTAATGATTTAAAAAACTAAAATAAGTTTGCCAGGCTTAGCTGCCAATGTGTATCACAGATGGATTTTTATCTTTTGATTCACCTTGGTTTATACTATGGTTTCAAAATTTTGCTTGAAAAAAATTGTCTAAATCAGTTTTCTGATATATTCCTGTAAACCAGTTCCTTCTATAAACCTTCACCTAAAAGAAGGTTGTTGGTTGAAAATGAAGGTGGCATTTTAGTTATTTATCTTTAACACCTACACTTCTCAGTAGAAGTACACAGAGCAAGGGTGTCTGCTGTGTTCGGGTTAGGATTAAACAAGTCTAGTCATGTCCATGTGGATTGTAGCTGAAGGATCAGGAGAAAAGGAAATGGATCTACTGAGAGCACGTTGGACTAATGAACCTTCTGGAAAGAGTTTACACTAAGGGAATTGAGGAGAAACAGCAAAGCACTCCCTTTGACCAGCAGGTAGAACGATGCTCAGGTGCAAAGCTGTCTATTGCTGAGACAGCTGTCATTTCTTACCTCTCTATTACCATCTCTGGCTTTCTTCCAGCCCTCCCTGGCCTGGGACATGAGCTCTAGAAAGATGATGGCTCTTCTTTTAGGTGAATATGTTGTTGTTTCATACACACACACACACACACACACATACACACACACACACACACACAATTCTGAGACACATTGGGAGAGGTACAAGGTGTGAAAAATAAATTTTCCCCAAATCACTAAAGTGCAGCATGCCACTGATATGGTCATAGACCAGTAGGCCTCAGTAATAAATAAGTGCCCCCAAAATATATAACAGCTTTTTATAAATTGAACTGTGTCCCAAAACATTTATAATGAAGTCCTAACCTTTGGTACCTGTGAATGTAATCTTATTTGAAAACACGGTTTTTGTAGATGTAATTAAGACGTAAATTAAGATAAGGTCATACTGGAGCAGGACAGGGCCTTACAATGTAATTATTGTCCTTGTAAAGAGAAGAGACACAGAGATAGACATGAAGGGAGGATGTCACATGACAATAGGGGCAGAGATTGGAGCGCTGCAGCTGCAAGCCAAGGAACACCAAGGACTGATGACCGCGACCTAAAACTAGAAAGAGGCGGGGAAGGATTCCTGCCTTCAGGTTTCAGAGGAAGCACAGCCCTGCTGACACCTTGATTTTGGACTTCTAGCCTCCAGAATTGTGACACAATACATTTCCATTATTTTAAGCCATCCAGTTTTGAATACTCTGTTATGGCAGCCCTCGTTAACCGATGCATGAATCGAATACAATAAGAGTTTTTCTCCCTCACATGACAGTTGAAGGTGGACATTCCTGGTCGATGGCCAGCCTTTCTCCATATTCAGTATTCAAGCTCTTTTCATCTTATGGCTCTGCCGTCAACTACATTCCCTGCTTCTTACTGTAAATAAAGTTTAACGGAACACAGCCACACTTATGTATTTACCCATTGCCTGTGGCTGCTTTTGCACTACAGCTGAGTTGAGTACAGACAGTCCTGACTTATAGTAGTTCAACTTATGATTTTTTGACTTTACAATGATACAAAAGCAATGTGCATAATAAATTACATGATACAGCCAACACTTTATTATAAAATAGGCTTTGTGTTAGATGATTTTGCCAAACTATACACTAATGGTAAGTGTTTTGAGCACATTTAAAGTAGACTGTAGGCTAAGCTATGATGCTTCGTAGGTTAGTTGGCAGGTTAGTATAAATACATTTTCAATTTACAATATTTTCAACTTGCTATGGATTTTTTGGGATATAATACCATTGTAAGTTGAGGAGTATCTGCACTTGCCACAGAGACCATATGATCTTCAAAGCCTGAAATATTTACATTCTTGCTTTTTACAGAAAACTTTACAGGCCTCTGCCCCAGAGCATCATCACAACTGTCATCTAGCCAGCACAAAAGGAAAGAGGACGTGGAAGAAGCAAAACAGCTTTCCAAGAAATGGCACATACACTTCTAAACATCTAGCATTGTCTAGAAATTAGTTACATGCCCACATCCAATTGCAAGAATTACCGAGAACAGTAACGTAATTGTATATCCATGAGGAAGAGAAATGGATATTTGGGGTAACAATTAGCAGACTCTGCCCCTGGGCATCAATGGGAGATGTTACCCACATCAGTGCTATAGCAGCAGCTATGAGGGGCTACCTATGTGGGGTTTCATGGAGTCCAGAAACTTTAAAGAAGGCATTACCAAGGGGAGTCAGAGACGGATGAGCAACAAGGCAAGAGACAGAAAGATACCCCATGGTAGCTGAGAATGCCGTTTTTTTCAGAGCATACAGGAGATATTACCTGGGGACTTCCAGTAGTAACTGATGAGAGGAAGAGACTTTTGTAGGAGGAAGTTTCACAATAGTCGGTGGGTGAAATAGCCAGAGAAATTGTCCCTTCCCTGTAATTGTAGTTTTTCATTTGCTCTAAGCTTGCTGTGGCCTTGGCAACCTGGTTTATATCAAAACACAAAAGTTAGTAAAACATATTTAGAAATTAAAAAAATTATAGTACCATTTGGGAAAGCTTGTGTCCTGTTTACCTGCAGTATTCTGGATCTGGCATATATTTTAAAGATCCATAGTATGAAGACGACACTAAAGAGCATATTATAAAACAGACTGAGGAACTGAACATCAATTGCTAACATCATAAAGAGATGAACAAGCACACATCATGTGCCTCTGATAGTCTTCCCAAATACTACATCTAGTTTTGCCAAAGAGATTAAACCTGAGTGTGATATCACCTCTGAATCCAGCTGCCAATTTGCAGAAAATACAAGAGGACAAAGGAATGTACTAAATTGCACCATGAATGTGCAATCAGCAAAATCTATACTGTGAGACACTTTATAGGTCCAACAGTCCAAGACTTCAACAAAACCATTATTAGGAAAAGAAAGAGAAAGAAAGAGGAAACATAGATTTAAAAAGTCTTAAAAACATCAAATTTCAAATAATGAGCAAGACTAAACAAGAGTGTCTAGGGATGCACATTTGAATGTTAAAACTAAATACACATACACAGGCACACACACACACACACACACACATTCAAGAAAGTGATTACTATAAATTCAGGATAATAGCTACATGTGTCAGGAGGGAGGGAATTAAGATTGGGATGGAGTACATAAAGTGGGTTTATGGGTGGTTGGCTACATTCTATTTCTTGACATAGTGATGGTTACAAAGATGTTCATCTTAGAATTCTTTAGAGGATTCATCCAGGTATACATACATTCATTTGGAAGGGGTTTGTGTCTGCATTTCATTTTACGATCTACAAAAATAAAGACTAAATTGTAAAAGAAAGAAAAAATGGCTGAGTAAAAACAAGATAAAGAAGACTAGAATGACTCTTTGTTTTAGCAAAATATATTGTTCATTAATAGAACTCCAAACGTGAATTTAATTTATTTTTATCAAACCCATCTAAAAAAATCTCCACACTAAATTACTGATTTAGAGATGATATTGACGTAATGGGTATAATATTTTTGCGATATTAAGCCAATGTAGTTTCATCCCTGGTAAACCTTAAATCCCTATTTTCCTGTAGTTTTCCCATCTTCCCCACACCCTCTTAATTTGTTGGAGTTCATTGCTTCAGGAAAATGGCAACACACAGCCAAGAATAGCAGTCATCAATCATCTTACGGTTTTACAGTATAAGATTTTACATCCACAGCAAGACTATTGCCTGAATGCAAAGGCTTTTGATTTGACAGGAGCCAGGCTTTCTTGAGAAAGAAAGGCCTTTATTAAAACTTTCCAGTGCTGAACGTTTTGCATATAAAAGTCACGTCTGAAGGATTCAGATTAATAATTAAATGTCCTAGAGTAGAAGAGGATATGGCCCAAAGTCAATTCTGAGAACACAGAAATTAAAAAGGAAAAACCATTGAGAAGGACAAGGTATCAGATGTGAGGGATCTACTGCCTTCTTCTCCACCCAGAGGTCAAATCTCAGGAACAGAGAGTAGTCAGTCAACAAGAGAAGCACCCACATATGTTTGGAAGCATCTCAGAAGCCATTGTTGATCTCTGCTTTCCTGGGCAGAGACTGGGTCATCACAAACCTTTCTGAGAAGTCCTGCCTTTAGAATGGTACAGTATTCAAAATGGTGGCAGGAGTGCGAGATGAAATACAGTCTTTATAGCTGAGGGAAGTGCCTGTGTGTGAGTTGAAGGACCCGCCCCAAGAGGGTCACACACTCCAGTGACATGTAGAGTAAGAAACCAGAAGTCCCCATGGGCTCTAGTAGGGAATAGGGAGGTGCTCAGAACTTGAGTCCAAAAAAGACCTGCCAAATTGATCAGAAATTTCAAAGTCAAATGTACACAGGCAACAATTATAGGTTTTAGCAGGATGCTTAAAAAACAAGTAATGTGCTAAGACCAGATAGGCAATGCAAGGCTAGTAGTGCACAGCAAACAGATCGGAGTCAAGACCCTCGGTGCTGCTGCCATGATTGGAGGTGACCTTCCCCCTTGCTCCCAAATGCCACTGAAGAAAATGGAAAGAAATCTTTCCAGATGGCTTTTACTGAAAAGCAAGCAAGCTTTGAAATGAACGGTGACCAAGATATTTAATCCCAGCTGAAAAAATCACTGGATCAAACTGAGGCTATTAGACTGGGGAAAATGGTCTCCTCTATATAGAATAGAACCTCAAAAGTAATTCTGAGACTGATTCTAGAAAAGAAAATCACATTTGTGCTTCCTAAACTGTGGTGTGTGAATTTCAATCTGCTACAATAGACGAAACTTCTTCATACTTGGAGTAATGCTATCGCCTGTCAAAAGTCACTTTTCCTTCTCTAAAATTCTACTACACGCACACACTCACAAATACACAAGCTTTGCTACCTTTTCGCACTGATATCTGACACCATCAGAACAACAATACCACTATAAAAATTGCTAAGAAAACTAAATATGACACAAAGGAATGTTAAATCTCACAAGTTTTATGATTCCATGTGTTAGATAACAATACACTATATAGGTAAAAGCTCATTAGATAAGTGGTAGTGGAAAGATCTGATTTCATTTATTTCAAAATTAGGGGCCTTTTAAAAAGAGGCAGATATCAAGGGAAATATTTAATTGCCAGTAATCTAAGCATGGCATATACTCCTCCCTAGTGTTTATGGCACCAATGTGGAATAAACATGCTTGGCATCTGCCACGCCATCTCTAACACATCAGACCTCACATGGGGGCCCCAGTGTCAACACAGCAAAAATGACTCACTGACAGTAGCCCAGCCTGGATGTGTCATTGGAAAAGGAATTCTGGTCGCACATCGGGTCTTTTCAGCCACACCCACGCACATGGTTAACAATCATCGTCAGCACATCATTTAAAAATACAATGTGCAAAACATGCAATGTGGAATACATTGCTGAAAAAGTTAAATTAGACATTAATAAGACTGAGGTGGTGAGCGGATGCCGACTGACAATTTGAGTGGTCTTTTCCCACTTTATTATCTGTGATGTGGTTGTGTGCACATTTGGTTTAACAAGTTTATAAACAAATCAATCTGCCCTTAGCAACTAAGAGATTAACCCAGCTAAATAAGGAAAGCACAGCCACTAAAAGTGTTTCCTAGGATTTTTCAAAGAAAGGCTTAAAGTATCTTCTTAGTTGCAGTTATATTTTATATAATAATTTATATTACAATATGAATATTTTAATCTTGTATCAAGTGAAAGTACATTATCAAAACCTTGATCTGCCCTTATAGAAATTTTAGAACTGAATGAAATACCTCAGATTAAGACTAAATCAGACAACATCATTTTACTTTATTTCAATGTCAAGAGTTTTGCCTATTAGTTTCCACACACGAGCAATGTTTGGACTAAAACACGCTTTACGGAAATGTTTAAGTGTTTTACATTTTATCTGTAAATAAATTTTATTTTTCTTAAATAAGAGTTATTAGCCCTTTTAAAGTGAAATTAGTTGTCCCTATAAGGTCTGTATAAATCTTATAAACATTATAGCCTTCTTAAAGGCAAAACATTCATGAACTTTCATCTGTTATTGCCAAGATATATCATTGAACAACTGAGTAGATTCGTAATGCTTACAATTAATACGTTTGGAGATCTTTGAGAGGCGCGTATATTTTTAGCAACATCTGGAATTGTGAAAATCATCTAGCATCATCTCCTCCGTTTTCAGATGAAGTATCTGAGGGTCTGAGAAATCCGGTTCCACTATTTGGGTCAGAACTGGATTTAGACTCCAGGTCTCTGAAAACCAGCCCAAGGACCTGACACTGTCTCCCACAACTGTTTCACGTATGGTTCCTATCCCTCCCTTCACTATTTGATTGTAACAGCAGTAACTGAGGAAAAGCGAAAAATGCATGCATTAAGGCAACAAATCAAGACTGAGTTTTGAAACAATATCCAAATCAACACAGCTGCTCTATTTCTCCCTAGACCAACATACTGAATTTAAAGATTTGGGGACCATAATTAGAAAGAATATTTAAAAAGCAAACTCAGCTCCAGCACCACTCCACACTTTAGCCTGAGAAATCATTGTTAATATTTATTCTTATTCAACCTTAGCAGTACCACTCTATTCATTGTAATCTCTTAATTCTATTGTCTTTTTCTAGTCTGAGATTTGTGCATCTCAGTAATCCTTTCATTTAGTAACCGCAATCTGTAATCTCTCCTCTAATGCCAACCAGAGTGAGGGCAGTGACTTCCCAAGTCGCTACCTTTTCTTTTTTTCAAACATATTATCAAATTAAAGACAATTCTCTTTGCCCACTGGAGACAAGTATATTTGTGTCGATTGTCCTTTTCTTCTCTACATGTTTTCCATAAATAGCTTTAAAAAGTCTTAAGTAAACTGATTGATTTTTCTGGCCATTCAATATAATTCCATTAATCTAAAATGAACCATCATGTCACAACTTAATTCACATTTTAGAAAGTCATAAAGTTTCATTCAACTAGCAGTTTTAAACTTTTCTGTATGGGAACACACATCCCACCACCATATTTACTACATTCTCAAAAAAGGAGAGACGGGAAACAAAACAAAATCAGAATACAAGGTGCCTGCAACAGAAAAAAAAAAAAAAGAAGGAAAGAAAAAAGAAAGAAAGAAAGAAAGAAACAAACAAAAGAAAAGAAAGAAACTTAAGTAAAGAGAGGTTATAAGAGTGAATAAAAGGGTAGGAGATGGTGGGAGATAGGAGACAAAAGTAGTCATTCTTTTCAAGAAATTGGTGAAAGAGGATGTTAAGAATAAAGGAGACATAATGATGAGGTGAGATGGGGTGAGCAGGATCCACACTGACTGTCTAAACAAGTAACAATCTTTACTTGGGTCTAGCCTAAGTCTAAAATAATAATTATAGTAAAAAATTTAGCAATTTCACATAAGATATAGAATAAAGTAAATAATAAAGTTCCTTGAGAGAAAGAAAAGAAAGAAAAAAGGAGAGAGAGACGGAGGAAAGAAGGAAGGAAGGAAGGAAGGAAGGAAGGAAGGAGGAAGGAAGGAAGGAAGGAAGGAAGGAAGGAAGGAAGGAAGGAAGGAAGGAAGGAAGGAAGGTAGGAAGGAAGGAAGGAAGAGAAGGAGGAAGGGAGGGAGGCAAAAGAGTGTTAAAGCCAAAAAATTAGGGATCAAGGATGTTTCGTTTTTATTTTACCTCCTTAACTTATTTTTTAAAGGATCTTAGGCAAGTCACACAAACACTAAAGTCTCATAAATAAAATGGCAAATTAGTTCTTTCTCAAAGAACTTTGTGGTATTTTAATCAGTAATTGAAAAAGCGCTAGTGCCCACCTGAAGACTCTATACATTAACAATACATGAAAGTCAATTTGAATAAGAAAGTGGAAAATAACCCTGATGTATATACAAATGCCACAGGGGAAAATAAATAACAATCTTTCAAAGTTTGACAGGTAGAAAATGAGAACTAATGATTCTGATAAATTAAAGGGCTACTTGAAAAATCAGAGGCGATACTTTTACCCCGGCCAACCCTTGAGAAAGCAGCCTCTGCTCTATCACTCCAAAGACCACAGGGAAATGGAGCTACAACTTAACAAGGTAAAATCTAATCTTTGTAAGGCACCAGGCACTCAGCCAGACTGAAAAAGCAGAACTTCCATTCCTAGAAGTTTGCTAGTGACTAAAGGAGAACCCTAAGCTGTCAGAGCATTCGTTAGCCAAGAAGGGAGCAAGAATTCAAGAATAGCAACACGTGGTGTATTTAATGACCACTAAAATACAAGAGTTTTAAAACCAAGCTGGAGTCAAGTTCTGCTTTTTGGAGAGGTAGTTTCGAGCTTGTTTCCTGGGCTTTATAGATGAGCGAGAAAGTGCAATTCCCTCACATTAACAAGTGTTACTTGAGCATCTACTATGAACCAGATTCTATGCCGGGAAGCACAAAATTAGCAATGAATAATATGGCATGCGCACTTATGTTTTTGTGGTATGGGATAGAGCAATCAGTATATTGCGATAAGGGGTATAAAGGGCCTATAAACAAAACACCTACAGAAAAACAATTTAGTCTTGCTTGAGAAGTGAGGACTGGGTTTCATTACATTGTAAGAAGCAGACAAGCAAGTATTACAAAATAAAACCACTAACATGGCCACAGCCCCGTTTACCACTTCAGAAGTCAGGAGAGACATTTCTGCATCACCTACTCTCCCGTCTCTCAACAGGAGCATTACTGGCATTTTGGGCGGGACAATTCTTCATTGTACAGTCCAGAGCACCACAGAACATTTGGCATTCATGGTCCCTGCCAATTCAATCCAACAGCACCCCATCACCCAGTCACTGCGACAATCAAAAGTTCCCCTGTCCACTTTCAAACACTCCCAAAGGAGGCAGCACTGCTCTTAGATCCATTCCTCTTTCCTGCCCTTTTTTCTGCACTTAAACAATATGAGTGTAAATGAACCAATGTAGTGAAAAGAACATAGACTTAACTTCAGTTTGGTTAAGTGTTTTATTCCCAGCTATAACATTTGCTTCTGGGCAAGTTAGTCAGCCTCAGTTTCCTTGTCTGTAAATATAGGTGAGAATACACACCTCAGATTATAAGAACGGTTTTGAATAATACAGACAAAAGTGTCTCACAAAGTGGCTAGCCCAGTGTGGATGCCCAGGAAATTTATTCCAGTGGTGTTACAAAAGAAGAAAAAGAAGAAAGAAAGTTTCTTAGCAAAGTAATTCTCTAAGAAAGCGGCTCATTCTGGAATCCCGTAGTAGCAACAACGCTAAAGCAGCTGAGTCAGGCAAAGGAAACAATTAGAAGCTGCTCAGCCAGCCTTTCTGGGTACAGCATTCTGCTCCATTACAAACCAGCCACTTGGCTCTTCAGAGAGACTGGCCGTAACTCTTAAAAGATTAGCACTCACCAAAACTCTGCCTTGCAGATTCTGATCATATAGATTAAGGTCAGAAGTGCTACTAGATACCAACTGCTTATTTTCAGCTTTGTCATAATAATTATTTTATGGTTTTTAAAGCAGACCCACACCCAGTCTCTCATTTAATTCTCATAGCACACCTGAGTGTAGTTCACAGCATCAATCTGTAGGTAATATTATTCTCATGTTACAGATGAAGAAACTGATAAGTTAACTGAATCAAACATGATAATTATAGTAGTAGTGAACATTAAGTTCTTTTACTGTCATTGATTATATTTATTAAATAATGTATTAATAGTGTAAATATAATAACTATTACATTTAATAGCTACAATTATTATCTATTCTCAATCTTAGTTAATGGTGATTTGCTTTGTATCAATCATTCTAAATGACTTAAACATACTTTCTCTTTTAATCCTTATTATTTTAAGAAACGCTTCAATAAATACTATTATTATCCCTATTTTACCAGGGAGAAAACAAACTTAGAGAGCTTAAATAACTTACCCCAAATCATACAGCTAATAAGTGGTGGAGACAGAACTTCAACCCACGTCTGGTTAGTTTCCAACACACTAGGCTATATTGCCTCTCCTAATATGCTTTCAGGTGATGCTCAGGTGCAGGAGCCAAAGGGATCTGTCAGTGCAGGGGCTTGCAGGAAAAATAAAGTGCTTTGGGAAGGAATCTATATAATTAAATAAATCAAATAAACTGCCCCTACATTTAATTAAGGGGCCAAAGCTAAAAATGCGTTTGTGATATTCGATCACTCCTATGCTTGGGTTGATAGGCTGGGCATTGAAAGAGGCCATGTTGCCCTCGTCTGGTGAGGTGGTGTTGGTCAGGACCCTGTGGCCTGGCTGCCAGGCTCTGACCATCGACCAGGCTTCTTGAGAGGCCAGCAGGACAACCAGGAGTGGTAGTAAGCAATTATATTTCTAGAAACTAAGAACTAAAGGAATAAATAGCTAGGTACAATTTAATTTCACTTCTCTTTAAACTGTATTATACGGAGCAACATAAAACCTTAAGATTAAAAAAAAGAAGAAGAAATGCCTACATTATCTTCCATTTACAGTTACAGAGAGACGTTCTGGGTTATGTTTTTAACATGTTTCATTCATGGAGTCCTCAGCATGCTGGACCCTGACTCCCCAAGCGGCTCCACTTCACTTCAAGTCCCCACCTCCAAAGCTTCCTTCACAGTGTGACTGTGGGGGAGTGCTGAAGACGAGGGGTGACTGTAGTAATGGGACATTCCAATACCACTGTGTCTTCTACAGTAAACCACTTAATATGATTTCTTTAATGAATGGAAGAACAGCTATCACAGACACTAGATGGTGTTTACTGGTCACTGAAATGCAATGCCTTCCTTAGAAATTCAATGTTGTCCCTAGGAATACAGACTCTTAAAATTTGCCTAAAATATGCAAACTTGCAAATATAGCTCACTAGAGTTAATTCTAAAATAGTGTTCAAAGCGACAGCTGAATAGTCAACTACGCTAGTTTTTTAAGGATTTAAAGTGACATGATATAACAAGCATATCTATTATTTTAACACAAGTAACAGCTTAAAAATTAATTTAACTTAATAAAGGGCACTACTTAAAGGAAAAAAGAGAGAAAATAAATGCTGCCAAATAATCTACAAAAATAGCTCTGAAACTCTACTCTTTTTTGTTGCATGCTTACTCACACTTTTCTCTTGACCTCCTCTCTCTTGAACCTTAAATCCCCTTTTGCGTATTTTAAATTCTATCCATTCTTCTAGACCCAATTCTGTCCTCACCTCTTCAGGGAGGTCTTCATTTCCCCATCTGTGGGCCCACATAAATCTTTCTTTTACCTGAGTGCCTGCAACTGAATATGGCTATTACCATACAGTTTAGCACTTAAATATCCTTCCTTGGTGATTAATGTTTGACAATTTTAACTCCTAAATAGAATATAAGCATCTTGAGATCATAGCTAATAATTATTATTAATAGAAAGAATAATGACAATACCAGCAGTTACTATTTATGTAGAATTTATTATGGGCTAGGCACTTGTAAAATGTCATTTAGTCAACCTTATGAGATAAATGCTATTACATCCTCATTAAACACATGAGGAAACCAAATTATAGTTAGAAGATGAGTTTGACACAAGAAGACAGAGCTGGAATTTGAATCTACTGCCTAAATCTGCCGCTTCTTTTCCCTCTGGAGCAAGTAGTCCTGTGCGTCACACAAAATATTTCTTGTGATGAGGATATTCAGTGTCTTTACTAAAGCTAGACAAACTTCTATTGGGAAATGTGGAAAATTCTCAAAATGATGGATTATGGATGATGTTGAATCAAAAAAGCAAAAAACAAAAAACAAAGAGAACAATAGTTAAGTGTTGTATTCCTTCCTTATTTTGGAAAAATACCAAAAGTCCAAATTATCCCAAAGGTCACTGAACAAATGTACACTTGCCATCATGTGTATTCAAACAAGAGCCACTGGCTCATAAGAAAGCAACAATTTGCTCTTTTGGTGAAGGTTAGATTCTCTAAGATTTAGTGAGTGGACCATAATCATATATCTTCATGAAATAAAATGTATGGGATAAACTAATTGTGTGGGATATCTGCCAATGAAATACTAAAACCACAAAGATAATAGATTAATATAACCTTCAGTCATACAGAAGATTCATTTTTTAAAAGATCAGAAGATTTTGCCCCCAGAAGGTAAAAGATTAAAGAAAATGATAGTATGTTATAAAGCATAGTTAAAAGAGGATCCTAAAAAAATTCTTTTATGGACCATGCTTCGCTAAAAGGAGGAAAGCAAGAGCTAGAGATAATGATACAAAACACAAAATGGAAAACTAAAGAGAGTAATAAACAGAGGCAGAAGGCAAAGTGACAAAGCGATAATCAAACCCGAAATGGACTAAGGGTGCTGGCCATGAAAGCCTTTATTGATCTCCCTGCTCCTCCACCTTCCCCTGACATTCCTGGGTAGCCCCTTTATCCGGCAACAAAATTACTGGCAGCAGGAGAACCAGTGCAGCCAGGGTATTACAAGGATAGATTGTCCTCCCTCCACCGGGTGCCTGGTACTCTGTGGAATGTTGGCTATAAATATCCCAAAGCCCCCTCTTTCTTTTCTTCTCTTAGAGCTTCTCCCCAGCCTGCTAGTCCAGTCTTCTTCTTCCCTCTTTTCCAAAGTGGCTCCTGCATCTCATCATCTACCTTTTTCCTGCATTCTTCCTTTTTCTACTGCTGTACAGTACAGTCTCCTCTATCCTGTACAGTAAGGGAGGTGAGTGACAGACTAAGGAAATTCAGAATTCTAACACTCATGGATTCAATTCCCAAAATGCTAATTCACACTGAGGGTAAATGTAGTGTTGGGATGTGTTCTAAAATCTCTTGATTCACACCAGAAAGTAATTTTTTCAACCTTTTTAAGCCTATGTCTCCTCATTTCTCCTTTTTAAAAGGACTTCAGTAGTGGTGGTATTTATTTGGTCTTCTCTTACTAATTTCAGATCACTTTTATTTTCTTTCTATAGCCATCCTAAAGCCCAGGATCATAAAAAAAAAAAAAATACTTTTGCTGGAAGTCTTTAAAAATATCATGAAGATCTATATATTTTTTTGATTTGGAAAGATGATCACTTTAAATTAAGTGAAAAATATCTTAAAGCACAACCATATAAAAATAGTCCTAGAGCAAATAATATAACTACATAGAAAAATCAAGAAGTATGGTTTAAAATGTTGAAAATCTCAGGTTGATGGGAATTTGATTATTTTCATTTTCCACAGTTTTTTGAAAAATAATTTAAAAAACATATACATGCATAGCTTGATTGACCAAAAACATACAAACAAACAAAAAGAATTTAAAAATTGTAATCCTTTACTAACGTTCTGACAAGAAATAATGTCTGAGAACTGGATGGGTGAGCGGGAAGCAAAACGGAGGAGTGTAGACATCTGACAGTGAAATGGATTTTACTGGTGACAACGCTCCAGTAAAAACGAAGATGTTGTCATTGTCTAGAAAGTTTTAGGGAGAAGCAAATTACTATTTATTATTGAGAAAAACTTTTTAGTCATAACTGCCACTCCAGCCATACAAACTACTTCCTTGTAGCCTCATTGGTTGGTCCTAAATAACTCACATCATCTACCAAAAAAAAAAAAAAAAGGGGGAGGGGAGGAAAAATTGGGGGCTATAACCAGGACAGGGCCTAAATTGCTCTTCGAAAGGAACATGGAGCTTGTCTCAGGGAAAAATTAATTGACGAAGAACCTCCAATTTGGATGTTAGCCCATGCAAGTGATAACTCCATCAAATTCCCAAGAGGAAACAGCTATAGAAATAAAAGAAAAACAGCACAACAATGTTTAAAGCTGAAGAACACAAAAACACTGGGCTGAGCCTTACAAAATGGAACAATGGTCCCAGTAAAACCTAAACTGCAGGAGCGCCAGACCATGAAATGGAGAAACAATGCACGCTGGAGTGGCATTGAAGACTCAAAAGCAGCTATTAATTCAAGCAAGATCAAAACAGAAATCAATCTATTCATGGGACTTCCAAAAGATCATTAAAAACTAATTACTTTCTGTCTACCTCAATCGCTTTGTTGCTTTTGGCTGGTAAATTGTTCTTCCTCACTCTTCATCTAGATGGCCGCAGAATAAAACAGTCTGTTCCAACACAGATCACGATGGGTCAAGTGGCCCCATCCTACAGCCTAGACACTAACTCTAAGTATTTCTAAGCATCATCGCAGACTCTCCACTTATCAGCACAAAGCTTATGTATGCAACTGAGTGACACCTAAGTACATAAAACGATGTCATGAGTTATTCCAATTTCAAAAAAAAATAAAAGGTTTATGAGGCACATGCTGAACTTTCTCAAACTTTTAGACATAACTTAATCATGGGAAAAGAAGTCAAACTTATTTTCTAGTGCTGTAGTCAGTGATTTGGCATGTTAGTAAATCAGTTCTATTGTTCAGAAAGAGGCTACATGACAATAATAGAGACAATTTTATTTATTTTCCAAATCTGATGCCATTATAAAAAGAAAAGTTAAGAAAACCTTCTGCCACTCAAGCAAATTTATTCTGTCAAGTGGCATTATTAAGATGAATAGTATCTTTAAAAAAACAAACAAACAAACAAAAAAACTTCTAACAATATTTCTTTTCCTTTGACTTTGGTAAACAATTTCATTTTCCTTTCAACCAAAAGTTTTCCACTTATTTTCTTTCAAAATAAATCTCCTGGTCTTTTTGAAATTACTTGTATATATTTTTCAGGAGAAGATTCAGTGCTCCTATCTGTTGTTTCTTAGGAAGCTAAGGGGCTTTCAGTGACCCACAATTATATTTGTAGAAGAGCAACTTTTAATAGTCAGAAAAAAAATATTTTTTAGAGTCTTATTTTCAGATGTAGTTAGAAAATGATCAATAATAAATGTGGTGAAATAGGATCTTGGATATCAAGAACTCCTCCTTCCTGATTATTTATTGTACTTTGTGATAAAATACAATATATACAATATTAGTGCTTTAATTATTATCTATTTTAAATAAAATGGCTTATATTTCCTTAGTAGTCTAATTTTTAAAGTTTATTTCATATTATTTTCTCATTTGAGAGCTATAAAATTTCTCTACGATTTTTCATTTGGTAACATATTTCTTCCCACTAAAGAAAACTGGGGCTCAGAACATTTGTGGGAACTACCAAGATCATCTAGTTTGTGAGAAATAGAGCCTAGAACAGAACCATCTCCTCTTTATGTAGCTATTGAAGAAAAGAGAAATAGCTGCTGAAGGTCTTCCATGTGTCAGGCAATGTACTAGTGCTTTACATATGGCATTTCATTCTATCTTTATTAGCCCTATGAGACAAGTATTATTATTCCTACTAATGTGTATACCAAAATTCAGAAATTGAAAGCCCTTATGAAATTTACCCAGCTCAAAAATATGGCAGAGCTAGAATTCCAGTGTGGGTTTCTGACTATATAATCCATGTTCTTTCCATTATTTTTTGATGCAATTTCTATCTACAAATTGGAAAGTTCAACCTTTGTTGCACAAAATTCATATTTAGTCACTTAGAAACTTTTATTCATTTAAAAATAAAATAAATGATATTAATGTTCAGAAATCATAATTTAATACAACACCACCAAAGCCAAATGCCATCAGAGCAGTCGCAATCCAACCAGTATTTGTGCCCTCTCTTCTAGGAATGTCTCTCAAGGACATGGCATGGTTGGACTTAAAAAAAAAACCCTGCTCTTTACTTCATGAAGCAGTGCAAGTACCCCTTTCTTAACAATCACCCCTCCTTTCCTTTCGCAAATATACTATTTCTTCTCACTATATATCACCAATCTATTCTTTTCCAGTGAAGAGGTAGATGAGATATAGAAATCTCCTCATCAAAAAGTCAGGGGCCCCCACCAATAAAATACAGATTTATTGCTAGGCAATACGGTTTAACTTTCTTGAGGAAAATAATATGAAGAAATGTAAAAAAGGACACAACTTCTAAAACATCTAATCACTCAATCTTGTGTCTTTGGTCTGAAATTTTAGGGCAGTAAGACAAAATGTCCTGCTAGAAAAAATTGGGAGCTCTCTCCATCATAGAGTATAACAGAGAAGGGAATACTCACAATTGACAGGAAAATTGAGACAAAAAATCTTGGAATAATGAAGTCTAAGGCAACACTATGAGAAAGAAAAAATTATTTAAGTAGACTGGATTTCACTTATACTTAGAATAAAAGACACTTATCTTGTTAAGAAGGTCAGAGATAAAGGGCAGAGCTGAGCAAGTCTTACTAAAGAGAGTTTGCTGAGCTGATACTGCATACACATCATAGGTAACTTCCTTTTTCTAAAATAATGATTTAAATTAGTTAACTATGTGTCTCAAAATTAATAGAACATGTAGGTTAGATTCTTGATCTCTTCTCCTTCTTTTTTCTTCTCACATCACCTTCACTGTCTTGCCAAGCTCAGCATGCAGTAGAAAAATTTCTTTTCATGTCAAACATATTTATAATTTTCAACAGCAGAAAATCCTATAGATTTATGCCTGAACAATATCTTCAGACCTGCTACTTTCATACAATTACTAGTAAGTCAGCAACGTCATCCTTACTAATTTAATGTGTGTGTGAAAACACTAATATTTTTGACTAATTAACTTACTTGACTGATTACATTGGTTAAGACAACTAACCTGGTATAACCACTTTTTGTTTGTTTGTTTTACTTTTAATTAAGTTTAATAACTCAAATTCGACAAAGTAGTCAATTTAGGCTTTACCTTGCTAATTAATTAGGATTAGACAATAGTTTAAAGTCTCACATTCAATTCTAATATTTATACATAGAGGAAAACTTTTTAATGCAAATACACAACTTATACTTAAGTAACATTTTCTCTAAAGCAAATTATATGTATTAGTAGAAACCTGTCTCTATAACCACCCACGCAAATTTTGTATGGAGGCTGGAGTTATTATATCCTTTAAAATAGCTACCCTCATGAGATAGCGAGGTATTATTTTCAATTTTATTGGTGAGGAAATGCACAGAGTTTAAGAAAATCAGAAGGAAGCATTTTGGAATGCTCTGGTTCTTGAATCCAGAGTTGGGAGGTGGCATTATTGAAATGCAATGCCGCTTAGTTAAAAAAAAAAAGTTCCTACAGTCATTTGTTTCCAAAATAACTAACTTCACTGGGGAGCGGACATCACAAAAACTGTAGTGGTATATGGTTTGTTTTGTTGGTGCAAAAGTTAAAAGCTAACTTGGCAAGGAAAACAATTTCTCTGCTCCCAGCCTGAGATGTGGAAAAGAAATAATGAGTTTCTCATTTTGGGTAATAACTTTAGCATACTTAGATGAACACAGCTGCAGTGGACAATTTTCTAGATATATGAATCATCAATATTGACTCAAAGAAAATTTAAAAATGAAAGATACACAAATCAATAACTACTGAAGAAATTAAACTAATAATCAAAATATTACACTTTAAATGAAAGCTAACCCAAGTTTTTACTTAGGAATTTTATGACACTGTAAGAAACAGATAATTCTCATGTTATATAAACTTTTTAGAGTAAAATAAGTGGATGAGATATTATCCAATCCATTTTACTGAACAAATACAGCACTGACATCAAAACAAGACAAAGTGCAATATAGAAATTATGGCACAAATAAATGAAAATATCTACGCTTTAAATAAAATATTAGCAAATAATATTTGGAGATATATTTTTTTAAAGTAAATATCAGGACCAAATTGAGTTTATCATAAGAACATACAGGTGATTCAAAATTAAAAATAATTCATCAATTCTCTGTATTAGAAGACAAAGACAAAAAATCTAAATAATGTAAAGGCATTGAATAAAATTTAATGGTTGATTTCTTTTATTTTAGCAAACTAGGAATAAAAGAAAATTTTTTAACTTCATGAAATGTCACTAGTGGAAATATATATTAAGTACCATACTTAATGTATGAAATATTAGAATACTAATTTAGCAGAATATTAAATATAGCATACACTTGTGTGTCTATATACATATATACATTTTTGTACGAAACAATATAAGATACTGTCTATCAGTGATTATTTACTGTTCTTGTTTATCCAACACAAGGAAAAATGTGATATAAAAATCAGAAAGAGATTAAATTATCATTATATGCATATGAAATGATCATCTACCCCAAAATCTAAGAAAATCAACCTAAAATTGTTAGAGTTCATTAGAACATTTATCAAAATGGCCAAACAGGAGTTGCAGAAAAACACATGAATTAAAATACAATTTACAACTTACACTGAACATTTTAAAAAAGTGCTGTGGATGGCCTATGGCCATAAGTATATCTCACCTAAATAAAAATAGAATGGTCTGGAAAGATACACATAAAAATAAATGTTGTTGCTGTTTCTTGAAAAAGAATCAGAATTGACAGTGATAATCAAAGGAGATTGTAGCCTCATCTATAATATTTTTGTTTTTATAGCCTGGATGTATTGAATAGTTGTATTATTGAAAACTGATAAATAAAATTGAAAATATACATGAAATAGTTTAAACTATTTCTACATTTATTTGAATAAATTCATAACATTTCTTAAATTTTGAATTATTGCTTAGCTCTAAGATGGCACCAGGAAAATAAAGAAGCACATCAAATATAAGCTCATAAAAGTTAATCCTGTTGCTAAGTATGCTTTATTGTTTTGAATTACTATCTATGAGAATGCATATGTTGATTTTTTAAATTTTAATAAGTAAAATTTAAGAATATTAAGACCACAGACTGAAAAGGTTTATATATGTGTATGTATACATGTCTAAATATATAACTTTCCCCACAGCTTAACTAACATTGCAATATAAAAATAATCTGGCTCTAAATTCAGGTAACAAAATAGGCTTATGGTGAAAAGACCTTGAAAGTTATTTTTGAAGATTATGAAAACTAAATTTTTAAGTGCAATTTTTCAGAAAAGACCACTATATCATTGAATTTCTCTTTATCTCTCAGAAATATTATACATCTGGTAACCAGTTTCCTTTGTGTACTGTCAGAGGCCTTGAAAAGTTCAGAATGATGGACATCTGTTTCCAAATCAAATATTTGCCTTAAAAATAATAGTAAAGTTTTAAAATTCCATGTAGATTGATGACTTACTTATTTATAGGCACTACAATACCTAATTATCAGGGACAGCTTCAGCATGTACTTCAAATGATAAATATTCTCTAGATGCAATATTGAAAGAAAAGAGCACACATTCATTCTTAAAAGGGAAGACATAATTAAAAATTACACAAAACTTCCCTATCAAACGCATTACACCCCATTAATATTGCACTACAAACTTGATTTCCTATAGTAAAAAAAAAAAAAACCAGTTTTTTATAGAAACAATTTACTCTCTGGTGTTCAGACTATTAAGAGCGTGGAGATTTTTACTTATACAACTGATATTCGGCTAATCACAACATTTTAATCTTTTACTATGGACTATAAAAGTCTTATTAATTTTTATTCACATCTCTAGTTGAGATTTTTACTCCTCTGTTCACTCGAACATGAGAGAAAAAGAGTATCAACAATTTAACTCACTCTAGAAATCTTACGCAAGGAATTATGAGTATGTGGATGAATATGAGTTGTAGAATATGTCGTTATTGTTGTTGTTCTTGTTGTCATTGTTGAGAACAGATCATTCTTTTTCATTAGAGAATGAGGCTTATTGGACAAAATATGTTGCACAGGTGCGTGACTCTTCCCGGAGATGATGAGACTGTCATTTCAGGTCATTACTGATCTGAACAGCTTTATTACCCTCTCGACTATTTAGAGACATTTCCTGTATTAGGTATCTATTGACCTTCTTGAATTCTCTCCAGGAATGTCTTCAGAACCCAAACTCCCTAGGAAACTCTAGACAGATGGGCAGTCCTACTATGTTTAATAAGTGCCTTAGAGTCATCCCTCTAGTAGGAAAAAATCTGAGGTCTCTGAAGGTGCAGAGGTACAGTGAGATTCTGTGTAGCAGTATATTCCCATCTCCTGGAAACACAGCAGAAGCAACTTTAAGGGAATGAGCAAGCGGAACTCTGTGCAAATGCTGATGGGGACAGAAACAACACTCTGACGGTCCAAATTCACAGCTCTGCATCGACCTCGACAACTCACTCTTCTGTATATTCTCCTTATTTTTTGAATGTGCTTTTATCTTTTACACAAAAGAAGATATTTTGAGCAATAAGCAAGTAGACATTTAACTATGAAATAAAAATTTAATAGATGATCAAATTTAGCATCTTGGCCAAAGCATATTGGTACTTAAAAGTAACTAAAAACTGCAAGAGAATAATGTGTTTTTCTAAGTGAAGTTTGGTGGCTCTTAAAAATCTTGTGCATTCTCAATTTTCATCCAAAGTTAATTATTTTATGGGTTCAATTTCTGCTTCCAGCAAAATACAACTTCCTAGTACTGCGGAAGAAAATACGTATAAAATGGGTTTTGTGAAGCTCAAATAGCTCTTAAAAACAATATCTTGATGAGTGAAGTGTAAATGAGCCAAAACATATGGATTAAATGTCCCTTTAAATATACATGGCTTTAAAAATTAAGGGAAAAAAGGTTTTGGCAAAATGTGTTTCAGATTTGGTTGAAAGAAAACATTTGAAAGAAATAGTTTGAGGGACTGGACTAACCCAAAACATACCTGAGCTCATCCAACCTCCTATAGTATAACCAAGTCTAACACATATGGATTTCATACTATAATTCTCCTACCACACCCACCCTGAGTTCTGAGTTCTTAGTTTTTCTTCCTAAGTTGGAAGTCATTAAAAACAGTCATGGTGTCATTACTGTGTTGAAGAGACCATAACCTACTACTGTGATCAGTTTCAGTCAAATACAGTGAATGGCTTATTGGTCATCACAAAAATAAAAATAGTTTTTATTGGAAACTCATAATATATATTTCTCATTAACCCCTATTAGACAGTATGATTATATCATAGATACACACTGAGATAGATATAAGACCTGGCCAAAATATGAAATGGCAGTATATCCATGTTGTGACTTCTTACTTAATCAAAGTCAAGTAAGAGACAAAAGGTCAACAGGAGAAACACCAAAGCACAACTTGAATATCAGGTAATTTTGACCTGGATTGAAAGGTTCAAATTGCACTTATTCAAAGCAGGTGACTAGGAACAAAAACAATGTGCCAAACCAGAAGTGAGTCCCCAGAGTGACAGGTCCCAGAACTTGTGCCACCTGTGCCTTATGTTGTCCTTAAAATTGTCACCATCACCCCAACCCACACACAGATGACATGCTATCATTAAACTCTATAGGCAATGAAATTTACTTCTCACCTGATTGGGGCTAAAAACACTAAAAATTATAGTTATCAAACAGATAAACCATTTTCTATTTATTGCCCTTCTCCTGGATTACATTGGAACAATAACAGTCATTATGCCACTAAGTCACCCTAATTAACATGTACCTTCATTTAAGCAATCTAGTCATTATGCCACTAAGATGTATTTATTCAAAGACTGAAGGTTTTCTTCTGTTTTATCTCCCCAGTTTTATTGAGTTTATTATACATAATTGACATACAGCACTATATAAATTTAAGGTGTTTAGCATAATGATTTGACTTACATATATTGTGAAATGATTACCACAATAAGTTTAGTTAACATCCATTATTTCATATAGGTACAAAAAAGAGAAATAGAGAAAAAAAATTTTTCATAGTGATGAGAACTCTTAGGATTTACTTTCTCAACAACTTTTACCACACAGGAGTGTTATGTATACTCACCATGTTGGACATCGCACCCCTGGTATCCTGATAGTTATTTATCATATAAATGGACATTTGTGCCTTTGATTATCTTCATCCAGATATCCTTGTCCCCAGATTTCAGTCTCTGGTAACCACAAATCTGATCTCTTTTTATATTAGTTTGTTTTTGTTTTTTGTTTTTAGATTCCACATGCAAGTAAGATCATACAATATAGTTGACCTTTGAACAATGTAGACATTAGAAATGCCAAGTCCGGCACAGTAAAAAATCTGTATGTAACTTTTGACTCCTTCAAAACTTAACCAATAATCTACAGTTGACAGGAAGCCTTACCAATAACATAGTCAATTAACACATGTTTTGTATGTTACATGTATTGTATACTGTATTCTTACAATAAAGCAAGATAGAGAAAAAAATGTTATTAGGAAAAATATAAGAAAGGGAAGATACATTTACAGTACTGTATGTATTAATTTAAAACAATTAACATATAAATGGACTTGCACAAGTCAAACCTGTTATTCAAGTGTCCATTGTATTTGTCTTTCTCTGTTTGACTTATTTCACTTAGTATAATGCTTCAAGGTCCATCCATGTTGTCACAAATGGCAAGTTTTCCTCCTTTTTATGGCTGAATATATATACATATATACACACACACACACACCATAATTTCTTTATTAATTCATCTGTCAATGGACACTTAGGTTATTTCCATGTCTTAGCTATCGTAAATAATGCTGCTATGAACATGGGGGTGCAGATATCTCATCAACATGATGTTTTCATTTTCTTCAGATATATCCCCAGAAGTGGAATTGCTAAATCATATAGTAGTTCTATTTTTATTTTTGGAGGACCCTTCAGACTGTTTTCCATAGTGGCTGTATGAGTTTACATTCCCACCAACAGGGCAAAAGTGTTCCCTTTACCCGACATCTTTGCCAGCATTTGTTATTTTTGTTAAAGACTGAGGTTTTATACTCACCAAATCAAATCTATCTTCATAAGATCATTATTGAGGACTTCCCTCAGAAAGAGGGAATGATAATCAATGTTTTAAAATGTGCTACAAAAAGAGTTGTGAGCTGAATCAATTTGCTAGAGAAGGAATGTCTAAAAAACAATCCAAATTGCTATATGCTGTTAGAGGCCTAAAAGAAAAATCAAGAGCCAGAAAGTGGAGTATGGCAGTGTGGCAGTGGGGTAATAGGAAGGGAGGTGACTGGGCTCTCAATGAAAACGATAGCCTCTCCAACATGTGACTAAAACAGACTGACAGGGCAATTGAAGAGATAAACGGTGGATTTGTCTCCGGCAGGGTCAGTCTGGCCTCATTCCCGTGCTCTAATTTCCTTTTAAAGGCGTGGTATAACTGCAGCTTTATGTGTTGAGTTGAGGATTTACTTGAAATATACTTAGACATACCGCTTCTCCACAAGGGAATTGATGCAAGTTCTTAAAATTCCTGCAGTTCTCTCCTTGGGGAGCAAACACTCTATAGCTAAATCCCATAATGCGCCACCTTGCCAATACTGCTAAACCCCAGATCAGTTATCTCCTCTGTGGACTGGGGTCTGTGGGGGTGGATGTTTTAAACCTAAGAGTTACCCAGACTTTGACAGGGTCAAAATTTGCTGTAACAGCAATTCTCTTGTCCAGAATAAAATAATTCCTTTATATTTTATGCCTGTCTGTTGTCTTCAGACATGAAAGCTATTATTATCCTTTCTGTGGTAGTTTTTTTTTTAAGTATATTATGCTTTGTTTTTCCACAGACTTGGAAGTACTTTTCAAAAGTGTTTGTTCACGTCTGCTGAAGGAAATAAATATAAATATTTATAAATATCAATGTAAATAGACTTGGCTCCAAGAAATAACCTTTCCCACTGCATGCTAAGTAATTACAGAAGTTCTCCTGAAGGCTAATAGATAATGATCAAAATTGTTCACATGATGTCTTTCAAATTTTATTCATGGAAAATACTCTCATGGTGCCTTCCTCTTAGGAAAGAGCAAAGGTTCAGATTTACCTCAGATTTAAGCATTCGCTCAGAGTCATTTGTCACTGCTAATGTTTTCCCATGGAATTGAACTACGTGTGGGGAGAAAAATCCTTCTACTCTCTTAAAGGAAATCTTGAGAGTTGGCTGCTGTGCAGTTGGCAGGGAGGTTATGGTAAATGTTGAGAACCACCATCTCATAATCATATACTTGAAGCTTTAAATCATGACTTGATTGTCAAAATTCATAGCTGGAAAATTGTGGACCATTTTGGAGAATCAGAGATGTACTGAAGACTAACAATAAAATCAGAAATGTGTACAAAGAAACTCTGCATTTTACTCAAGGTTTCTTTGGCAGAAATGCCATTACATTCTCCTCTCTGAACACCTTGGAGCATACACCCAGAGTCAGAAGAACCAAGCTCACATTCTGGCTTGGCTACCTGCTGGCATGTTTTTTAACCTCTCTGAAATTCAGTTGACCTTTAAATTTAAAAATTGAATAATAGTGATAAAGGATTAAAGGGTATTACATATATAAAAGGATTTTGTGTGCAGTGAGTTTCTTTGTGTCAGCAATCTTCTAAGGTACACTATTCTCAGAATACCTAGAACGCCACATCAAATAAGAGTGCAAACTTTTTAAGACCAAAGACCCTGCTGATGTTTCCTTCAGATCTTTCTCACTTCCAACTTCAGGAAGATATAGTCCTATAGTCAGATGAAATGCTCAATAGATTTAATTAAACTTTGAATATTTAGAACCAAAATGATTGACTTTCCAGTTATATTAGTGTAACATAATGCCCAAAGCCAAAATAAAGGTTCTGGATAATCAGGCTAGTCTCATGCTAAGCATTCCATTAGACTATGAGACTCAGATACCCAAAGATACCATCTCTGTGTACCAGTTGTCTCCATTTATGCTACTGATGAGTTCTATTAACATGGATATGACAAAGGCAAAGTCTCTGCCTGGTTCCAGAACATCGGACAATGAAACAGAGCCCAAAACTGGTTGTGTGTAAACACACACACACACACACACACACACACACACACACACACACACACACACACAGCATCACAGAGTGGGAGGTAATGATAGCAAATGGCGGACCAGAATGAGTGGGTGAGCAGGATTTCTAAGAACAGAGGGCAATGCCATTTCATATAATACTGCTTGAAAGTAGAATGATTAAAAAAAAAAAAAAAGATTTAAAACTGGCATTTGATGTACTCCCTGTGCCGGGCACCATGTCAGGAATTAGTTTGTAATTCTAACTTCGGACATGGACTAACATATTTTCAACCAAGTAGCAAAATAAAAGAGCTAACATTAAGCTGGTGCTTATTCTGCATCAGACACTGTTCTCACACTTCACATGCATGTACTTATTTAATCCAATAACTTGTCAGAAGTTTTATACAGTATAAGTAGTAGAGAGAAAGGGGACAATGTCAGAGATAGAGAGAATCTCTCAGCTTACTCTCAAGGAATATTTGAGCCTGTAGAGGCTAGAAATCCAGAGAATTTCAGTTCTCCCATTTTATAGATGAGGAAGTTAAAATCAGAAAGACTCAGTGCTTGGCCCGACGCCACATTGCTAATTAGTGGTAGAGCTGGGACTAGATCCAATTGTCCTCTGCTCTTGTACAATTCTGCCTAAGCACTGGAAATAGTAGCTCCAGACCACAGGAAAAGGCTCTCCCCACTTAAAAACCATGTTTAAAATAAACCTGTCAAATGCATTTTCTTTTCTGCCATGCTTCTATGTGTTAGAATTTGTTATCTTCTCACGTAATAGTAGTGACTTATAACTTCCAAAGCAAATTCATCACCATCTCACAGGGGATATTTAATTAATGCTGGAATATTTAAGGAGTGCTAGCATATAAACTGCTGGACAAAACATGAAGCAGATAAATAGAATGAGCTTATAATAGAAATCATTTAAAACCACAAACATGTATTGAGAATCACTGTATGCAGGAGAAGGCAATAGGTGTTGTGGGGTTACAAAAAAGGACAAATTTTTGTTTGCCTTCCACAAGGGGAAATAAATATGTTCACAAAAGACCGCTCTCTCATCAAAACACAGGCAGTGGCCCAGGGACATAAAAGAAAAAGAAATGAACTCAGATTGAGAAGAATGGTTAAGGCTATCAGGAGAAAAATTACTAAAGCTGAGGTTTATCCCATGTGAAAGAAATGAGACTGAATTATTCAATTATAGGTCCTTCTAACTGGATTTTCCAGATTTAACATATTCTTAACTCTCAGTAATAATAATATGAAAAGGGTATTTATATCCTTTCTCTGTTAATTTGGAAGAAAAAGGGAAAAGAAATAAATATTATTTTTAACCCAGAAATTTAGGTCAAAGTTGACATTTATGTTATCTTAATTGGCTCCGATTGATTAATTTATGGAAAAAGCAGCCAAATTTATTTCAACAATGTGTAGTGGTACTTGTTGACCAAAAAAAAAAGGTCTAATTTGCTACATGAGTAAACAGAACATATCACACATTAATATTTCATTTTTACCATTATAATAACCAGAAATAAATCAACTCCTAGGTTATCTAAAAATATGCACAATTCTGTGATTTCAAGTTTTAAAATGTGCAGGAATCTCCTGTCATGGCAATTTTAAACACTCTAAAATCTCAGGATTAAAGGAAGCCTTAAGATCCTCTGGCCCAATCATCCCAACAATCTCTTCTACAACATCCCCACCAAGTGGTCGTCCACTTTATGCTTGGTTGCCTAGAGGTCTAGAATATTCTGCTTAGGTAGGAAACTTCAGCTTTGAACTAGTGTTCTTTTTATTGGGGTGTGGGGAGGATGAGCCCAAATATGTTTCCCTAGGTTTCCTAATCATTGAACTAACTTCAATCCCTTCGAGTCCTCTGCTCTCTCTTCCACGTGACAATTTGATGGCTCTGATGATTCCTTGTCCTCTTTCAAACCACCCCCAAGTCTTCTCTTCTCCAAGCTTACTCTTCCCAGACTTCTCAACCTTTCCACACACAATGTACCTTTAGGTTCCCACAATCCATCCTGAAATTTCTCCTCTAGACACCCTCTGGTTTGTCAGCATCTCCCTTGTTTGGTGGTGCACAAGTTGAAACACAATGTTCAGAAGTGGACTGAACACTGCAGGGAAGAATGAGACCAACGGTCAACTTCTTTCTTCTAATATTGTCCTCCTATGACTATGCCCAAGGATCATAGTCACTTTTATTAACCTTATGTCCTTTGAAGGAATCAGGTAAAATATAAAGGTACTATGTAGTACATAAGAACAAAGTTTTTTTTTTTTTTCCTAAAGAGGTGAAGAAAATCAATCTTCATTCATGGATTTCCATAGGTGGAAACCAATTATAAAGTTGATTTCAAGTGTTGAAATCAATCTTAATACCTTAAGAATGTTTTACTCAATATGATAATTATCATAGGACTCTAGGATTACAGGATGTCTGAACATTCTTTTTTGATTTTGGGAGGCGTAGGCCTCAGCAGAGCTGAAGCAGGCAACGCCTGCAGAGATGCAAGAGGAGGGTAAACAGGTCTACTGAATGGAAAGCACCGTGGGCTGGAAGAATGAGCCAGGCTGGGGTCTTTAAAGAATATCCAAAGCCTAAATACTATAGAGAGCAAATATGAAGACTGGCTCTAAAGGGAAAGCGTGAAGTTGGATAAATGGAGTCATGAGTTCAGAACCACGTGGAGACAGGAGGCAACTGTAGACCTAGCAACTGGGCACAGTGATCTGACACAAAAGGCTGGAAATCAGGTAGATAAGGAATTTCACAGAATACAATACCTAAGAAGGCCAAAAAGCTGTTCAGAATCTGCAACCCAGTCATTAACAAACACTAGTAAAACAATTAAATGTTGAAATACATTTAAAAATATTAAATATATTTAAAATATATACAATTAAATACATTTATATCTAGGGTTATCTGATAATAATAGAAAAAGAACATGATTTTGGAAAAGCAATAGTGTGGCTAATATCTTTGAAAGTTACAGATTAACTAATTTTTCCTTAGGAATATTTTTAAAATAAAATTCCAATTTTCTAATCTCTAGAGGAGGTGGGAGATTCAAATGACCACAGAGGTCAGACAAATAACATAAATGTGTAAAACAGTCAGGTCTACTAGGATGAGAAATGGTGGGGACCTTGGCAAATGGGACAGATCATGCCCCATCTAAAGAGGTCAGCTCCTACTGAGTTCTGCTGGATGTTGCCATGCAGAAAGGTAGCTCAATGTTGTAGTACCTTTGATTTTTCAAAAGGAGCTGGAAATCAGAATGTGTGTACATGTGTGTTCATGCTTATGCATATGTATGTATATGTTGGAGAGGAAGGAGAGTGACCTTGATTTTAAAAGTTAACAAGATACTAATATTTTTTTTTTTAGTTCTTTATTCTACAAAAAGTTTCCCAAGGCTTAAAGAGATGAAGTTACTGCTCAATATTTAAGCTATTAATATGACTTCACTCTTAAACTGGTTTACCACATTATAAACCCCAAAGCTACAGGGTGGTCTTCATAATACTAGAACAGAAAGAAGTGCTTAGAAAAGACTGTAGATTCCTTGACGAGAGGAATCAAATCTATTTTGTTCCCCACTGTTTCGCCAGTGCTGGTACAATATCTGGAGCATAGTAGACCCTTGATAAATAGCCAATGAATAAATTAATAGATAAGATTCAATACAGAAGAGAGAAAGTATTAGTAGAGGAGTCAGTTATCATTATATAATTAAATTATTCAGGGAGAAGTTTGTAATTATGTTATGTAACACCCTGAAGTAATCACACCTATCAGATGAACATTCTCAAGAAAAAAAGGGGGAGGGGGGTGACAGAATCATGGAGGAAAAAAATAATAACTGGAGATATTTCTGGCTAAACATGGAATACTGAAACACACATTTCTCCTGACTTGCTCCTAAAATCTTTCTATATGAGAGGAAAAGAATTAAAGGCCCCAAGCACCCAAGGAAAAAATGCTAAGAAGGATATGACAGTAGAGAAGAGTGAGCAACAAATCCTCAGACATTGGAAAGTAGATGGGAGAATTACTTAGTCAACAGGAGAAGGCAAGAAATTGGTGCCTACAGAGGGAGATGGAAAAAGAAAAAACTTCATCAATAGCACAGAACCTTGGAAAAGTCATAAATTGTCACATCGGAGACCTCTAAGTGTGGGGCCCAGGGTGTACTCAAACGAGTATTGGTTGAAGGTTAATATAAGGTGCAATTAGTCAACCCCAGTCTTTCTCTTACCCCATATAACTTGGTGCCTTCTCCCCAGACCAGGAAGAAGACAAGAGGTTAATTTCTGAAGAAGTTTGCAGCTCCGAGGAAAAGGGTGAAACCCTGCAGTATTAGTTATCTGTTTGGCAATAATGTTTTGTAACAAAACCATAGTGGTATTCAACCATAACAATTTATTGCTTATGGATATAGGGTTAGCTGGAGACACTCACATGTTGGGAGATTGATTTGCGGGTCTCGTCTCGCTTTGGCTAGGGCAACTAGGTTACCTTCATCCTCCCAGCAGGAGAACTCAAAGTGCCCTGCTACTGATGACAGACATGAGGAAACAGGCCAAAACACACAAGACTTTTGGAGTCTTACACTTGGAAATGACACACTGTCAATTCTGCCATGTTCTATCGCCTGAAGTAGCTAACAAAGCAGCCCAGAATTCACTTCTGGAGAAAGAAACTCCACCTCTGCAGTGAGAGGAACTGCAGAGCCATACAGCTGAAGACCTGGATATAGGGAGGTGTGACAGGTTGGCGCTGTTGTTGCCATCTATCACACCTGCACTAAAAAGGAGGGCAATGAAATAATAATACCACCTGCCATATAGAGCTGCTTTAAGGATAAAATGAGCTTATGTCTGCCAAGTGCTTAGAACAGTGCTTGGTGCATAGTAAGTGGTCAACCAAAGCTAGCAATTAAAAGAAGTCTGCCTGCCTACTAAGCCCTGAGGTTCCCGCACTCTGTGCCTACATTCAGCTCTGAGATCACTAGCATTTAACTTCATTTCTCCCAGACAGTATAAAATGCCTCTCCAGAGAAACTGTTGGACCCAAGAGAGAACTAAAATTCAGACATTTTTGAGACCCCTTCCCATGAGAAATCTGACTTACTTCCTTGTTAATCTGTGAAGCATGTTGCCAATCTCTTTTTAGTGCCTCACTTATCATTATAAATGGACAGTCTAGGTTCACCAGACATTTGAGAAAATCTAACACAAAATAAAACAAACCAAAAAAAATAAAAAAAGAGAAAGAGAAAAAGAGAGACAGTGGTGCAGGGAGCAGAGAAAAAAATATTTTAACTTATTATATCTGAAAGTAAAGGGCTAGACACAAGAAGACATTACCTGAAACATCAAAATGACTTAGCCACAATGTATAGACCAGGTAACCAAATTACACATCTTTTATTTCTTAATATCAGATAGTCTAGGTTATCCACTCAGGCATATCATTTCATTTCTATTGTATTAAATATCTGAGGTATGAATAGAGGTAGAAATTCCATCAGGAAAAAAAAAATTATTATCAGGAAGTTCCAGTGTTTATTTATATGATCAGCAGCATCTGGAAAAAAAAAAAAATCAGTGGTGTCAAGGTTGAAGGACAAGATTCTTGGACAAAGCCATCGCCTCCCTTGTCTATTTACTGGAAGTCTTCAAGTCTGTTGCAGCTCACAGGACGCTTCTTATCTCATTTGGCGTCTGGTAACTTCTTTAGTGCACCGTGTTCCATGACTAGTACTGTTAACAAACCAAAGCCACTGTGAGGCACAATCTTCAAAGTATGCGCTCCCTTCCTCCCTCCAAAGATGGCACCAGGACTACAACAGAAGTTTCATTTCATTATTAGAATATTTGGTTCGACATGGTCCTTGAAGAGCTCTACCTTTTAAATCAATTTATTAGGAGCTGCTAGCTTTAGTCGACCGCTTACTATGCACCAGGCATTGTTCTAAGTGCTTGGCAGACATAAGCTCTTTTTATCCTCAAAGCAGCTCTATATGGCAGGTAGTATTATTATTATTACTATTATTACTAGTCCATGTTCTAGATAAGAACTTCTCTCAGAAACAGAGGGATTAAGATAGTAGCAGAATTTTTAACCCAAGCAGGTTAGATCTAGGGCCCACTAAATTCTCCTGCTTTGAAGATATAAAAGATTCATAGATTATGTACTTACAGCCAAATAGGCTTTTACTGCAGACATTTATTCAATACTCCAGCTCAATATTTCCTCAATTTTTTCAAAAGAGCTACTGTTTGGGGGCCTGCGTTATGTAAATACATTAGTGATTTCAGGGCAACAGATTAGAAATTAAGTAAATAACCACCCTGCAAAGTCTAGGGGGCTTAGCTCCGGCTTTCTAGGACATGATGAATCCTCTGTCCTTATGAGCATAGAGACTTAAATCTGAGTGCCAGCTATTATGTTAAGTGCCTTCATTTAATATAATCTTTGCAATGCTGGGAGTCAGACATTAATTAATTCCATGTGTTACAAATAAGGAAACTGAGGCATGGAGAAACTAAATCATTTATGCAAAATCTCACTGCCAGTAAGTGCCAAGGTTAAGTTCAAATGCAGTTCTTTCTAACACTAAAGCCCACATCATTCTTCCATACCACTAGTTAAATGAACCACGGTGGAGAGCCCTGGTAATTTAAGGCACGAATAGTTTGTAGCTCTGTGCTCCATGTTTTCTGTCTGTAAATAATTTACTCCAGAAAGATACCACATGGAGAAATTTTGAGAAACTCATCATTATCCTTTCTTGCAATAATTTTTTTGAGTTAATAGATGTACACAATGTCTAAATTGCATGAAGAGAGGGAGGCAGACTCTGGGCCAGCCAAATTAACCCAATTCATTAAGTAAAATAAATTCAATTCTGCCAAGATGAGCAAGGCCCCAGGTGGTGAAAGACATAACAGCCTTTGTGCTTAAGAAATTGACAGTCTAATAGAAAGTCAAAGAAATAACAGCATATGTATGCCATAGAGGGACAATCACACTCAGTAGGGGAAGCAACAGCGGCTTTGAGGAAGAGTTTTCATGTAACATGGGCCATTCCAGGTGGAGTAAAGACCACCAAGACAGTGAGTTTAGAACCTCTCTTCAGATATGTCAAATATGTGTGAAACATAGAAAGCAAAACAAACTTAGGAAAGAGTTTGATGACACAGGTCCATGTCCAATGAATAGATGAAACTGTTACACATATGTTTGGGCTGAGAAGGGCCTAATTCAAGTCTTCCTCTGTTTCTTGCACATTTGTGCCATTGTCTAGTTCTAAGAAAATGGCTTGAATTATATCCTTCTGTCTTAAACTCTACCCAACTTGTTTTTATCTCAGATTTGGCCACAGCAAGCTACAATACTATCCAAAGTCAAAAATCAGGCACCAAATTTCATCCTATGTGGACATCTTTATATAGAATTATAGCCCTTGAACATGAAGAACCTGTACATAAGGGAATGTCTGACAGATCTTTAATTAACCACCAGGAAGTTGCTATACAGCAATAGTCAACCTCCTCAGAGAACACCCATATTTTAGGTTTAAAATTTTGACATGAACATTTGCCCTTGGATAAATTTTTAATAATATTTTTTCTGTATCTAAAGTTATAAGTGATCATTGTGAAAAATTTGGAAAATACAAAAGGAATAAAGAAAAATAAGAAACACTTATAGACAACCACTAATTAAAATTCTATTATCTATGCATATGTATTTTATATATTTGAGATCATAATATTAGTATATTTTGTATACTGCTTTAGTCACTTTGATAGCATAATTTCATTCTCATAGTTCTCATAGTTTTCATTATCCTATTAATAAACATTTAACTTGTTGCATTATTTTTGCAATGATAAACAATGCCTCAATGAACATCTTTGGGTCCGAATTTGCTCATTGCTGATTATTTTTAGAATAGAGCCTTGCAGTTGAAATTATTGGTTATCTATATAAATATAGATATAAATGATGATGATGAAGATGGATGGATGGTTAAATGATAGATATTTAGCTAGCTAGCTAGCTAGCTAGCTAGATAGATAGATAGATAGATAGATAGATAGATAGATAGATTCTTTATCCCCTTGGTAAATATTTCCAACTTGTTTTTCTAGAAAGATATTCTCTATTTACACTCAGCTAGAAGCTCATGGGAACATTTCAAAGTGCACATCATCATTCATAAATTCGGAACATCTAATAGAGAACCAGGCTGGCTCTCATTGGCACATTAGCACTTCTTCTTCCATTCTCTGCATCATTTTTTTTCTTTCAAATTTTTTCCCTGCCAGTCATCCAGTTTTCTCATCCTTCTCCATTTATTTTGTCAAGGAAGAAAAGATCTTATAAAATGAAACACACTAAGGTAGAGTTATTGCCATATTTTAAAAAGAATGGCCTTGAACGTCCAAATTTAACCTACAGTAAACAGTAATACACTATTAGTGAAAATGTAGGAGGGCTGGACAGAAATATATTTGGAATAAAAGGTTCAAGATTTCTCAAGTCACACCACAAAGGCAGCCAAGCGCTTTTAGGGAAAAATGGACCCATTGTTATTATGAAGGACAAGCAGCTATTTGGGGAGCTTTCCTTTTGCAAATGGTCTATATTCACATATTTATCTAGTGACTAATGGGTGTGCTAAAATTCTCAACAGAAAGATCTCTCCTGTGAGCCATCAGAGGGATCATACAACCAAATGTAGGAAGTGAATGGCATGTATTTTGACCCAGGGATTTGGATCCAGAGATCTGCGGGAATAAAGCAAAGTCCATGTTTGTCAATTCGGCCCTTTGGGAAAGTGAATAAGAATCCTATGTACCTAAGGAAATGTTTATTAAAGAAATTTGGCAGCCTAAATAGTGGTTATTTTGCTTATTAATGAATAGTGGTAAAATGCAATTTATCTTTAAGAAAAGGGAAAAGAAATGTCTTCGAATTAAATAGTTATTAAAATATGATTTTAAAAAGATCTTCTGATCTTTGCCTTGTAAACAAAGTACCTTCAATAATTCTTCATTTGGTAGTTTTTATAATTTTGAAATTTCTATTATGGAGAAAATAAGGAAAGTTTGTTTTCAAACTCTCCTTAAAGAATTTAAAGAAAATATGAAACAAAGAAAACAATCCATTAGAAATCATTTCAATTCTTGAGTCATATATTTGAAAGCGAGTCATTTCTTCAAGAAACAGGAAGAAAGGAAGTAAATTATTTCATCTTTTTAGGAATCAATGTTCTCTTTCTAAATAAAATAGCTTCATTTCCCCTTTACCTCAAACCTGCTAGACACCAACATTAGTACAACTATCTACTGCATTCAGATGAAAGAACTTCATCATCACTGTGTGTGCCTGTTTGTTCAGGTTGTTTTGAAGGATTTTGTTGCTGTGGGAATGAGATATTTTTATAAAATAAAGAATATGTGATTCCCACCCTCCCCTGCCCCCGCTACCCCAGGAACTCTTAGAAGATAAGGTAGCATCCCGTGAACTACAAGAAATTACTGAAGACTGACAGCCACTTAAAGTATTATCATTTTCTGAGAGGGGCTGCTGTTGGTTTTGTGGGTACTATCTCCACAGTAGCAGGCACTTAGTCATTCAATGTTATTTGAAGAGGTTTAAGAGGTGCTACAGTAGCTGCATCTCAGGGTTCTATTTTTAATTGGGATGAACTTAACTGGGGCCTGAATCTCTTCAAGAGAGACTCTCAGGAAGCATTTATGGTAAATCTACTGACAACAGCAGAATATAAAGATAACTCAATAATCAAATCCTCTGAGAATAAAGCACTTTTCCAGAAAGTCAACCTGGACAGAAAAGTTGGGGAATTTCCAGGTTCTTAAGAGTTCATCATCTGTGAGGTGGACGAAATGCATATTATATTTTACATTTCGCATTGTAGAATAGGGAACTAAAGTTCAGAGAGGTTAAGTGATATGCCCGTGGTCATGCAGTTAATAATTGTAGTGCTTTTACTAGAATCTACATTTCCATTTTCAGTGATCTTTCTACTATTCACTGCTTTCTGGTGACATACATTTTGAAGGGTTTTATTGTCACTGTTTATTTTGTTTTCCCAATCAGATGGCAAGGTTACAGTTAGTCATCCATATTCCTTTTAAGTCAATGAATAGATCTGCAGTCCGATGAAATAATCATAGGTTAGAATAAAAGGTTCAATTGAAGGTCTAGATCACACAAATGCACTCAAACTAACTAATATAATCAATATAAGAATACGCTAAGCAATATTACATTATGGCTTGACCTACCCACTCAAGGTGGGAGAAAAAGAATGATTATTGTCTAATTGGTATTATACAATAGGGAAGCCATTTTCCGATGGTAAAAAGAAAGTGATTTCCCTATTAAAGAAGGTACAAAACATTCCTTCCAACACCATAGAGAATGCTGATCCCACAGAGAAACAGACTCATAAAAAAAAAAAAAAGGCAGATAAGATTCTTTGGATTAGGCAAAAAAAAAGCATCAGTACTGCTCAACCAATTCCACAGATATTAAGACTACAATTTTTCTATAGTTAATAATAAATGTCAGAAGCTAGAAATAAAGATCTCATTGGAGACCAAGAGGTGTAGAATTTATAGTAGAGGATTCAGAGTATCCTAAATTTCCCCTGAATGTACTACTAATAGTTAACCCATTTCTTTAGCAAGAATATAAAAATATAATATACAATCTTGACAGCTGTTACCCTTATGGTAAAGTAACACCCAGACATTCATAGATTTAATATTTGTGGTTTCAATTATTGATAAGTAACCCGTCCCCCGCAAAGTACATCTTTGTGATTTTGGTGACAGTTTGAATCATGGCTGGGGTTGAACCCTAGACTAATGGTTGATCCTAGGTTCTTCATCTTAGCAAGGCTTAGTTTTCATTTACTTTGTTGCATATGAAAAAAATTCTCAAAATGTGATTTTTTTTATTTTTAGCACAAGATAACATCAAAAAAAAGTTAATAGCAAAGTGTTAAGACAGCAAAACAGTGTAGAAAAGTGGTATGTGAACTTAACTCTTCCTCTCAAATGCCCAGGTTCACTCATTACAGTATGTAAATCAACTCATTGGTTATGTAAAAATGGTTGTAAAGTTAAAAATATTAGATGCAGTAGGAGTACTTGGACCAAATAGATCCTCCCTTATTTTTAGATATTGCTGACCAAAGTTGACAAATCTGAGAAAGTAGAACCTAATTTGTTGTCTTAGCGGAACTTATATCCACATAGATTTACTACATGTTATGTAAGAACAGAGGCTGGTCTTAGGTGGCCCCTCTTGACAATAGGAAGCATCAATCCCATGCCCAAGGGAAGATTAACAACTTGCACTACCCCGTAATTAAGGACAAGACTAAAAATACAGAAGAAAACTTTAAACCATAGGTTTATAGGAAGGAAAGTGGATGGAGCCCAGAAGGTTTGTATTATTAACAAATGTCACTACGGACTCTTTCTTGCTTACTTTTCATCTCTGATTCATATTCCCAGAGTTTCCCAGCTAAAATAGACCAAGCAAAACTATAGAGATTTGTATAATGTACTTTTATCCCCATATCTGTCCACTTCTTCTTTATTCTAGTATCCTCTCCCCCGACCCTTGGCCACCAGGAAAATTTCCAGCACACTCACATTGCCCTGGATGGAGACAAGCTACCCAAGCTTTCTCGTTCTTTGCCTTCCTAGAAAGCCAACCTCATTGCAGAGTCCTGCTTGTTAAACTGGATAATCTGCAGACTAATTTGAAGCAAGGCATTTTAGCAGTCAGATCCAGTCAGAGAAGAAAAGAACAGATATTTCCACATAGTAACTTTATATAGGAAACTGGTTAAACAAGTGTTAGAATATTTAAAACAAAACAAATGAAACAAAAAGATGAAAGTACCACAGGTAATAAACACAGGGGATTATAGTAACCTAGAATCTTGGAAGAGGAGCCCCACAAGCTGGGCCTCACAACTATTGCTGCCAGTACCTCTTAAGGGGTGCAAAGAAACATTCTGGACGTGTCCAAAGGAGCTAGAAACTAGTACCTGACTCCAGAGTGAAAGGTCAGTGCTGGGGCGACATTGATAGGAACAAAAAGCAGATGGGAAAAAGCAAGTTCCTCCTCTCTCCTGCAGAGTCTTCCTCTAGTGCCTCCAAGGAGCCAGATGGCTAAGAACTGTTATTTGCAGTGTCCCAGTCCCAACATCACAACCTGGGTTATAGAACGTTGTCTTTGAGGCTGAGACAATAACTTAATAACTACCACAGGTGATAAATCAAGTAATGATTTAATGCTTTTTTCCCTCCTTGGTAACATATACATTTTAACTGCTTATCTCAAACAGCAGTGTAAATAATGCCAGATTTGGGCAAGACTAATATGAGCTAGAAGAGATACGAATATTTTTGAGGGCTGAAGGAACTTCTTAAACTTCAAATATCGGAGGGCTATATTCTCTGCCTGAGCAGTTGTTCTTAATCTTCACTGAATATTGGAATCACCTGAGAAGCTTAGCAACACACCAGCAATCACTGAAGGGGGAGAGGTTTGGCAGTGGGGTTGGCAGGGAGAGGAAGTGCTCTGCCATGAAGACTCCCCAGCTAGGATACTGGATGGTTCAGATGTTAACAGAATCCCTGTGATCTGGGCTCTCTATGCCAGGTGGGTGTCGGCGCTGAGGACTTTATTCTGTGCCTAGGAGCTTGTCTAGAGCAGTAACTTTCAAACTGCTATTGGCTAAGACCCATATTAAGAAATGCAATTTCATCAGTGCATGTGCATATGTGTGTTTGTAAAAATAGATACAAGTTTCATGAAACAACACATCATCATGATGTGAAATACTTTGATTTTTTTTCTCTTCTCTTCTATTTAAAAATAATTTGTAATGTGCTAATCATGACCCACCAGAGGGTTGCAACCCGCAGTTTAAAAAACATTGGTCCAGTACCTTACTACTCAAAGTGTGATCCATGGACCAGCAGAATGGGCATCTCCTGGGAGCTTGTCAGAGGTGGAGAATCTCTGGCCCAACTCCAGACCTGCTGAATCAGAATCTGCTCAAGACACCTGAGGATCTTTTGAAGATGTAGATTCTGATTCAATTGGTCTGGGGTGGGCCTGAAGTTCTTCATTTATAATAAGTTCCCAGGTGATGTCGATGGGGTATGTTGAATTGATCTGATAGTCTAGAAACACACGACCTACCTCAGTAATAGGTTATTTAGACTATAGCAGACACAGAAAAAACAGAAGACATGAAGGAGACACTGATTCAAGGGCACTTAGTTTCTTTTCCTTACACCTGAGAAGAACATTAACTCTCCAGTTTAGAAAGATCACAGTATAAGCTAGTGGCTGAAAAAAGACAATGAAATAGAGGAAAGTAGGTAGCTAAAGGTCACTAGAGGATTTGTTGTAGAAATGACAGGTAACAGAATGCCAAGGAATAAGAATCTAGACAGTTGCCAGAAGCCAAGCAGAAAAGCAGAATACTTAGTAAAGTTCACATTTTCAGACAACCAATTATGTACCCAGCGGTTGTTATTACAACAACAAATAATCATCGCAGATAGCAAGGCCTGGTTATCTGTAACTTATCCTGGAGGAACTCGTGGCTGGCATCTAGCCAGTCTGTGTCAGTTGAAAGAAGTTCCATATCTCCACTATGTCAGAATGGAACTAGCTATTTGAGGTGAAACAGCATTCAAGTAGAAAATCCTTGGGAAAAAAAAATAAAGAGACAGAAAGAATTTATAGATCCAAAGACCCAAGAAGTTGATATAACCACAGGAATTATTTCACAGATCCAGAGGGACTTATCCATGCCTGACATTCCTAGTAGATGTCAGTAAAGGGTTGCTGACTCACTTGGCAGTTTTTATTCAAGCTCAATCCTGGGGTCCAGAGATGTGCCTCACTGAACAAATAGCCCAATTCTCCAATAAGCAGATGCTGGCACCAGTTCACTAGCCAAGGAGAGATAGGAGGAAAGATTTACTCTGAGCAAATAGTACCTCCTACAACACATCAAATCTCCTTGCGGAATATAGCCCAGTTTGAGCTTTTTGTTCTGGATTTAGAGGAAATCCGGTCTATAGGCCATTTTTTATGCCTCCTCAGTTTAGTATTCAGGAGTGGAAAGAAACTAAGAACCATTATTCATTAACAGCTTACCCTATGCTATGCTAAGCACCATCTTCTATCACCTCATTAAAGATTCAGAGCCACACTAGAAATTAGAACTCATCATCCCCAACTTAAATACAGAGAACCAAGAGGCAGAGAAGTTACTTGCTGAAGATTTCACATACTCAGGAAGTAGCTGTACCAGGTGTCTGAATTTGGGTCGTTTGGGCCTCAAAACTCCATGAGAAATTTCTTCAATGGGCATATAGGCAGGTGATAGGGAAAGCCCTCCTCACTTCACTCTGCCTTGGGATGACGTTTCCTGCAAACCCAGATGGTAAATTTCCCCTGTGCACTGCAGAAATAGCATGTGATTACCTGGGGAAACCTATAGTTTGGTTTGTTATTTCTGTCTTACTCTTAAACACATGGTGGCCATAGTAGCTGGAAACAAAACGGGAGGTGATCTGGTCCTGGAAAAATGAGCAACCATGTAATTAGCAAAATTAATATTGTGCAGTTTCCGTTAAGTAATATGCAGTTTACTTTTGTTATTAAGAGACATTTAATATTAAAAAGTGCAGGGGGTGTGTGAAGCAAAAAAATAAAGAGATGGGGTGAAGGGTTAAAGAAGCACGAATTAGTAGTTGATAGTTGATAGCACGGCAGAGGGAATGCAGTTAGCATTATTATGATGGCTAGGTGGAGGGCCAGGGGAGGGAAGGAGCAATTGGGGGGATCATTTTATGAACTATATAGATGTCTAACCAATACACTGTACACTTGAAACTAATTTAAATAAATAAAAATAAATAAAGAGATAGTCTGAAACACAGGTTAAAAAAAATTATTCTAAGAAATTCTATCTTTATTTTTGAATGACCTTTACATTCTTAAAAAAAAAAAAAATCCCTTGGGGTTTTCCTTGAAGCTTGAGGACTTGATTATTTGTTGTGTTGGTTATATGGGTGGAGAGTAAGAATTCCACCTGAAAATTTGCCTGTGGAGAGGGCAGCTTGTTATTATCCAAGAGAGTCTCCACACCAAGATTCCTCCCCATGGGGTCTGAGCTGTGGCAGAGGAAGATTAAAGTGTTAGATCCTGCAGCCTCCTGGGTCCCATCCAGGGTTCTTGGAAATGGCTACAAAACATCCCTATGCTAGACATTTGAGTCTTCTCACACTTCCTTCATTCATAACTGCCTGGGTCAAACTTATTTTCTCCTTACCTAACTTTTCTGGGAATACATTAGTCAATATTTCTGTTTTGGAGGTATCATCTTTTTTAATTTTTGTGGCTTTGCTATCTAATTTCAAGCATAAATCCACTAAGCAGAGCTGACATCTAATTCCAGGGTCTGTCTGGGGGACTATAGACATGCAATGAATGCTAAATCATGACTACAAAAACAATAGGCTCAAATAGCAATGTGATCACATTAAAACACTTCATTTTTTCAGTTGGATGAGCCCTGCCTGCCAAACTTTGACCCCAAAATAGCTTTATACACACACGCCCGCACAAGTGCACACATGTGTTCCTATGGTTTCTGTAACCATAGGAAGGGTTTTCATTCTGCCCCATTATATGTTTATACAGTACCTCATTATTATGATCTCTAGAAATATTGCTTAAATTAAAATAGAAAATATTATGGGAGAAGAAAGGGATTAAAATAAAGAAAGCCAAAAGGGAACAGAATTACAGAAAGTTCAAGAATGAGTGATAATTCTTATAAGCAATTATTTTCTAAAATAATTTTATTCTAACACAGTTGTTTAATAATATATACTTCACTCAACATTCTGATTTTCTTCTTCCACTTTCACCCAACTCAGTGCTATGAGAAGGGAATGATATTTCTCAGTCTTAAGATATTTCTTAGAAGGGCACGGAGCCTAGACTAAATCATGCTATGCATTTCTCAGCCTCAAAAGCATTGCACAAGTGACATATGATTAAAGCACAATCTTGAAGGAGAATTTTTAGAAAATTGTCATACCATCCTAAAGTGAGTGTGGCTTAGATAAGGTGAGTGTAAGATTGCTTAATTGTTGATTATAAGCCTCAGAACTTTAACAGCATAAACTGGTCACACTCAGTCCACAAACCCTGTACTTGGTCCTCCTCCCATCCCAGCTGGAATTCATCAATCTTATTCCTCAATCTCTAAGGTCAATTCAGACTTTAGGCCAAAATTTTCACTAGTTCTTTAGCCTCACTCATGAGAGCCTCTCTTACAACTCACCTGGTGCCAACTCAGACTTGGTCTTGCACTCTGGATCTCTAATCTTCTGATTTGTTCTCCTGGGCTAGAGTACCAGTGCATCTGCTTAATACCTAAGTCCTTCATGACCGGGTCCTCACCTATCTTTCCTCTTCTAATTTTCTTCTCTATCTGCATCAACCCCACTATGCACCCTCCCATTTCCCCATGACACACACTGGCACACACACACACACACACACACACACACACACACACACTAGTGGAAGCTAGTGGATCCAACTGCCTGCTGTCTGGACACATGCTTCCTCCATCACTTAATTACCAAATGCTCATAGATTACACTATCCCTTATTGTAGGAGATACTGTTCTGTTTAACTGAGTTTCTCCATTCCAGGGGAAGAATGCTGTTTCAAATGCCAGTCCTTCCTGCTACAGGGAAATGGGCCTCCATACTAGATATGAGGTGATCCACCTCCTAGACTAACAATATCACAGAGCCAACACGACCATGCCCTCCATTCCTAACCCATGAGCAATTACTCTAGAAATGGCTCTGCTCACTCGCGATATGTATCTACGATAAAAATTATATTTTATTTTGACATATAAATATTTTGATATTCTAATTATCTCATTTAAATTTCACCAAATATCAAGACACTCCCCTAAGTACAAACAGAGTAACAACTTTGAGATCCTGGTGATGGAGATGGACCTAAGTTAGCTCTCCCAGCTATCACCACTTCCCACAGAGTGGTCCTGAGCCTTACGGATCAAGAAGCTAGCTTTTTCAGATTCCTCAAAGCTGCTTGGGTGATGGGACCTGTTTTAAACCAAATCCCCAGAAAACTGGCACTTAAATCAAATTTTAAGTTTAATTCATGGAAACATCA
>NW_006494612.1:16912296-16913731 GCF_000325575.1 Pteropus alecto | reverse complement strand
TGAGAATATAACATTGCTTCATGTTATTGCTGCCCAAAGTACATAACTTCAATTCAATCATGAGGAACCATCAGACAAATTCAAATAGAAAAACAGTTTATGAAACAGCTTACTTGTACTCTTTTAAAATAATATATAAGAATGAAAAAAAGAAAAAAAGTGTTCCAAGCTAACAGAGACTAAAGAACCACAACTAAAAGCAACGTATGGCCTTTGAACACTCCATCCCAAAATATTTTTATTAGGATAATTGATGAAATATAAATAAAATCTGTAGATTACATTTAGCACTTAATCAGTGTTCATTTCCTGAAGGTAATGAATATAATGTGGTCATATAAGAGAATTTACTTATTCTTAAAAAATGTACCCCAACATATTTATGGGAAAAGGGCCATTGTGTCTACAACTTATTTCCAAATAGTTCATAAAATTATAATAAGTATCTATATAGAGAGAAAATTATCTTTTAAATGTGGTAAAATGTTCATAATTGGGGAAGTCTAGGAGAAGGGATATGAGTATTCTTTGTATTTATGAGTCTAAAATTATTTCAAAATAAAAAATTATTTTAAAAATGTAATCTGCTACAGTAGAAGACTGTCCTTTTCGGGTTCTCATGATGCCTGGTTGCCTCACTTGCATTATTGATCGTTAACAAGGCACCTGAGAAGTCAATTCAATTCAACAAGAGCCAACAGTATGATTAAGATTCCCTCAGTTCCTCTGTTGGTAAAATTCCATGTTATTCTTCTTTCCACATTTAACCTTCTTTCTCCCCATTCTCCTCCTATCTTCTCTGTTACACTTACGTTTTTTAAGGCATCATGTTAAGTGAACTGTGATGTTAGTGAGTGAGTGCAGTGGTTAAGAGCAGGCTGGTGATAATAGCACTTATCTCATGAGATTGTGATGATTAAATAAAATAAAAATGTAAGGTGCCTGTAAGTATTCAACAAATGTCATCTATTAGTCTTTTAGGTCAAATATACTGAGAATCTTAAAGAAATAAGAAAATTTGACTCTTGAAAAAATAAGTTGGCACTAATCACAATGTTTTTATATCATTAGGACACCATGGGCTAGAATTCAAAAGGGAATGTGAATTTAAGCAGCTGTATAACCATTACTGAATTAAGAATTGCCTAAAATCCAAAATAATGGAAGACATGAGCATAAATGAGCAACTTAATTCTATTTTAGAGCTGTGACAAATCTAAAACAAAGTGGAAATTACAGGCAACAGCTTAAGGAAACATGAAACCCAAAAAACAGTACTTTGCCTCCCAGTGGGAGGCTTTAAAAAGATAGGGAAGAATATTTGATTATAAGACAAAAATATGCATAACTTTCTCATTTCCTGCTCACGAGATGCTCTGGCTGCCATTATTGAAGCTGCGTTGAGGACATATAATAAGAGATTAACAAACATAAA
>NW_006494612.1:16883749-16912270 GCF_000325575.1 Pteropus alecto | reverse complement strand
ATTCTTTATGGCTCCTTGGCACCCATGCCAAACATTAATAAGGTTTATGAGAAGCCAGTGAGCACTGTAAATTGCTCTCCTCTTAATTTCAGTCATGCTACGGACTTCATTTGTTTCCTGCATGCTGATCTGACAATGAAAGATAAATCTGATAAAGTTCTCTAACTTGGAAGGAAATTTGTTTTCTGTCCAGGAAATCTATCTCTATGAAAAAACGGTCATTGGGCCTGGAGCCACAGGCAACAATATGTGTACCTGAACCACCCCTTTGAAATTCTGAGCGTTGTCACGCAGTATATTTTGCTTATTCAGCCTTTTTAAATGGTCCTAAAGGAATGTTTTTGTGCAACCCCTTCAGCTGCAAACTCGCCTGCAGTGATTTAGGGCTGAAATGTCATTAAGTGAGCCATATTTTACCAGCAAAGGCTGGGTGGCCATCGCTTTAGATCCTCTGTCACTCTGAATTCCATTGCTTATTTACATTTTTTAATATTTAGCGGGTAAATAGTTCCAAGATACATATTTCAGTTCATACCTTGTCAGGGTATCCTGCAAGCAGGTCAAAGAGAAGGTAAATTGACTTCACCTTGATTTTTTAATATTTCAGACTGTTTTGCATTCTGACCCTAATGACAGTCTTCATTAAATAGCTGTGTGTTATGTTATAATGCATGTAGGCAAAGTCATAACCAGCAATTTCCAGGAAGAAAAATTTCAATTTTATGGAGAATAAAAGAGATACAGACACTTCTCATACAGCACTATATTCTCATTCTTGCACTATATTCTCATTCTTTCCTAAAAGCCTGGAATTGCAAAACTATATTTCAGATTAAAAAGAAATTCTAGTGACACTCTCTATCCAAAATTGGTCTTTTAATATCAGTAATACTTTTTTCTTTTAATGCAAGGATCTCAAAATACACCCTGAAAAGCTAAAGAAATAGCTAAGTTAAAACTACAATAAATTTTACATAAGACAATAGTTACATTGCTACAACATAGTAAGAATTTTAACACAGAAGTAAAAACTATAGCAATTATTGATATATACACTAATACTACTAATGATTAAAAATAAGTCATAGCAAACATTTATTGAATATTTACTACATACCAGCACTGGGCTAAGCACTTAACATGGATGACCTCTTTGAATCTTCGCTCTACCCTAAGTTCAATTATGCACCCCCTTCCTTGTACACATAAAGAGAATGGAGCTTAACCAGGGAAATATTCTGCCCAAAGTCACAGTGCTTTTAAGATGTAGAGCCCAGGTCTCACTGCAGAGCTCAAGCTCAGCCAGTTTGCCATACCCTCTTCTATCTTCTATTTCTGGCCTGTTTCTCCAGCAACAAAATTCTTTCCAAGACTGAGTACTAGTGATGCCACAAAGCTAGAAATTTCTTAGCAGACCCATCTGGAGTTCTCCTGAGGAAAAACATTAGGACATAAAAATAAAGGGATTAACTGGACTGGGAACAAACATACAGGGAAATTCCAATATCCCAATAATGGCAAGTAGCCTATTTATTGGAAATTCAACAAATATGAGCACCTACTGCATGGTGGCACTGTTCCGGCACTTGCATTTACGGGAGTAAAACACATTTGGATTCTCTGTGTTCATTCAATGCTTTTATCAGAAACCCAGGTATCAGGTTCCATACTAAGAGCCAGAGTTTCCAAGTTAAATAAGACAGTGTTGGTTTCCAAGACCTCACAAGCCAGTGCCAACCTGGCAGACAAGAATCGGGAGTGCTGTGGTCTTTACTACTGTTGTGCTTTCTCTTCTTTCCAGAAAAAAAAAAAAAAACAGAGTTAACCACTCACATCCAAAATAGCACATCAAACCTTTGAGATTTATCTTGTTGGTTTTCCTAATTACCCTTTAAAAGGAGCAACGTGCCGAGAACCATTTTCAATTCATAGAATCTAACATATAAGAGCTAAAAGAAAACTTAAAGATTACCCACCTGAACCTATAGGTAAGGAAACTAAGGCCTGGGTCTCACAGGAAACCACGGGCAGATGACTGTTCTAACCTATATCATTTATCTCCAGGGACTTTGTTCTTCCCCAGTGCATCATGCTGAGTTACCTCCTGTGTGATCAACCCATGTCCCTTCTGCCTGCCAAAAGAAAATGAAAAATTTTATTGTTCATAGTTTTGGATAAGTTGCAATATCGTGAGTTCATATAAATCCACTCACAAATTATACTCAATAAACCCCAGTGAGCAATTTAAAGGCACGATACCACCCCCTACTCTTGCTGGGAGGGCAAGGTGATGATGGAGCAAGAGGGAGGAGAATGGGGAAGCTCATAAATTATGAGAAGCAAAGGAGTGATTTCATCAAAGTGCCAAGCTCAGTCCATGGAATGTTTCAATTGTATAAAATTTATAGTTTTCTGAGGGGGATGATTTACGGGCCCTAATTTTCCACAATAAAAAGCTCAGTGGGGATTCTATGAATGAAATATCTTTTTAAAAATAAATAAAAAATGTAATTCAAAATGAGGGTCAATGGTGCCACGTCTGGAGAATAACTCCTTCTCGGATCAGCTCCAAAAATGAGTCACAAGAGAAAGACCCCATAAAACATGTGTTATTTTAAAAGGCATAGGAAGTTGTGTAATAAGCAATATGCAGAAAAGTACTTCTGATTCAGTTTGTTCCATTGATAGGATTATATCTTTATCATTAAGTTTCAATTAAAAAAAGAAAAGAATAACCATATAGAAAGCTAGAGATTTTGATAAAAGTTAATGTGTTTAAAGAATAGAGAAAGAAGAAAGAAGATAGAAAAAGAGAAATCTTGTTAAAAATAATTAAGGAAATCTGCCTTACATTCACAGAAAAGCAAAATGTAAATATGTATTGCTTCCCATAAATTTAACCAATATGGATCACAGCCTAGATTTCTTGAGATAATTCTCAGTCTTTTTCTTCAGTGAGGTCTTCCATAGGAAGCACATTAGGAGCCTTCCCTCTGCCCACAGAGGTAGCCTAATGCTAGTCTTGTGAGTAAGAGATGGGCCCACTGAGTCACAATCTGACCTCAACCCCACCTACATGTTCATCCATTCTTTATAGCTGTGGCTCCATCTCAGCTTTCTGCTAGTGTTAAATTCCCAGCTAGGCTATGTCCCTGCGCTTCTAGGCCAAGGTCCTGATAAACTACCTGGACCTTTCCAAATTCTCGCTCTGAGGTACTGAATGAACCCAAACCTAATATACCTAGGCCTTTGCCACCTACTCCTGGACAGATGGCCTTATATATCAGCTCTAGCAAGAGTCAAGTTTAAGTTGACCACTCTGCTTTGGACAGTGACTATTCATTGGAAGTTATCTTCCTCAACACACACCTCTAGTTGATATACTCATTCTTGTGATCCATCTCTACCAGCCAGAGGTTGCTGTGTAGCCAAGGCCATCTCATTACTGTTGATGATGATTTAGTAGTTAGCATAAGAAGATAAGAACCGAGTTTCTGAATTCTATTTCAAGTACTATTGTTAATTTCCTAAGTGAGTTTGATAAAGTCTCTAATATTTGTGAATTTCCTGATTTTTTCACTATTGTGATAGATAGACTCTCAGGCGGTCCCCGTGTGATTTTGACTTATTGTTCAAGTTCTTTTATAATTCTATCCCATTGGGAGTGGGCAAGACATATGACTTGCTTCTAATCAATGGACTGTGGCAAAGATGATGGGATGTCACTGTCACGATTATAATACATTATGTTAGACTCCCTATCCATAACAGACTAACTCCAGAAACTCTCAGTTACTGGCTTTGATGAAGGAAAGGACAATTTCAGAAAAGGGCCTGTGGGAGGAAATCACATAGCATGGAATTGGGGGCAGCTTCTAGGAGTTGAGAGCAGCCTCCACCTGATAGCCAATTAGAATATGAAGCCTTGTGGTCTTACAACCACAAGGAAATGACTTCTGCCAACTTCTGAGTTGAGCTTGGAGACAGATCCATCACCACTTGAGCCTCCAGATGAGAAGTGAACCTCAGCTGACACCTCAATTGCAATTTTGGAGAAGACCCAGTTAAGACGCACCCAACTTCCGACCCACAGAAATTGCAAGATAATACATGTGTGTTGTTTTAAGCCACAACAGATAACCAATACAACTTTAATTCAAGTAAATATCAAAACAAAAAATTATCATGTGTGCTGCAGTGGATGCTATTGAAGACTTATTTTTAATCCCCAAGACAAAGCTACCAACATGAAGGATTTTATCATCTGGATGGAAAGATTAAACAGAGTTAAACAATATTGTAAGATAAATGAGACTTAGCTAGGGTAGTTCATGATCAATCGCCAAATAAACAAGGCCGACATAAGTGCTCTAAGGGCACTGTGGGAAGAGAGTTGACTGGGTTTCAGGAAGAGTTTATGATAGAGATAGAGCCAGTCCCACAGTTTTGCAAGAGAGATAGGCCTTACTTTGGCAGAGATGAGGAGAAACATGTGTGGCCCAAGTAAACCTCCTTCAGAAACTGGTTAACATACCCCAATCTCTATAGAATGAAAATGCAATTTTCTATGGAATCAACAATTTTATAACCCTACAATTACATGATCTTGGCAAGTTATTTTATTATCTAAACCTCTACTCCCCACACTGTAATACATGAATAAGAATGGTATCTTCCTCACTGGATTGTTTAGAAAGCCAACTGAGAAAAAGAATTAAAGTGCTTAACGCATGTAAACATGTGATAAATGTTTGCTCTTTTTATTACCATCAGGACTGTTAATAGTTGCTGGAAGAAGAGAACACAGTTTAATAAAGAGCCCTCTTTCCAAGAGATCCTTTAGCTGCCTCAGAGACAAGCTAGTCTTAGCCTCTCTTCAAATACCAGGCCACTCCACAGAAGTGATGCCTACCACTTCTGCTTCCTGACTTGCATTGTTAGGCACTTTGATGATTTTTTGATTCCATGTACTAAACCACAAGTGACTTCAAGACAAAGGCCTAGTCCACCTTCTTAACTTTCACCAGGTCCAAAATAAAGTGTTCCATGTGATAAATCCTCCTGAAGTGATTTTGTTTTGTGTTTTTGTTTTTTAATGATTAGCTCAGCATCTCAGAACACTGTGGATGGGGGGAGGGACAGTATGGAGACATCTCTCAAAAATCTAACCTCTATCCTGTGTCCTTTAAAATGTTTTACTTGAAGTTCCAAGATTTAATCCCATCCTATCCAGCCTGGGGAGAATTTTCCTGGCACAGTTAGTATAGGTAGTTCAACCTCTTTTTCCTTTTCTTTTCTTTTCGTTTTTTTTTTTTTTTTTAACATATCTGTTACCTACTACTTACACATTCTTTTCTTCTTTTCTTTCAGAATCCATCTTGAGAAATATCCTTGCTTACAGGTTTCTCCACAATGACCAATTGCTATGATCAATAATGACAGCAATAAACTGAGGACATTCCATCAATTTGTATTTTTGTAAGCTATCACTGTCTTCATAGAGAGAACATGTAATACCTCTATTGTACTAAAAAGTCAAATTTAGAATATATTACATCTATTGGATATTTATAAATATGAAGCACGTATGACTTTTTTGGTTAGCTTATGAAATTTATAATTTTCCTGTTGTTCAGTGCTGCCACACTGGAACATAAGTCCCTAGGAGCTTACTGGACTCTTCTCATATGGTCAAATATTACACATACATTTGGCATCTTGGTATATTTGAGAAATGGTGTGTCTTCACTCAGACAATTGGCACCTGGCTTGAATACTGAAAAGTGTAGAAGGAAACAGAGATGCTAATAAGAAATCAAAAGAAAACAGAACATGAAGAATAGCCTTTCTCCCAACCAAAAGAGAAATGGAAACACTACAGCTCCATCAGTGATCAGCTGCTCAAGTCTGATTCTTTTACTTAAAATTAATCCAGAATGTCGTTTCCTTCAAATAAATGGGAAGAATGGAACAACAAAGTTGATTTATTTTAAGAATCGAAGTCTCTAGAAGGAAGATGTGGTGGAAAAGGCTTGAGGTCCATCTCCATAACTTACCAGCTGTATGTCCTTGGGCAAACTGTGTAAGCAATCTGCACATGGGTTTCCTCACCTATAAAATGGGAGCGGACACACCTGCCAACTGACTGCATGGAGTAGTTGCTATTTACAATGAGATCATGTGTATAGTCTTATAAAATAAAATACTATTACTATTATTATTATTAACTTCATTGAATCATTTTGTAAGTAAGTGGCATATACATTATAATTAATTTCAAAATCACTATTAACTTCAGTAAACATTTTTTGTGTGTGTCTGCTAAGAGCATACCTCTTCTGGGAATTGCCGCCTCAGCCCCCTCTTCGCCCTGCCCAGGCCAGACTTCATCAGCAGTGTGAGAACCACCATGTTAGTGTAGCATGAGTTCTGTCTGGCCACAGATGTTTGGGACAATGTTCCTGAGGCTTACCCACATTCTTGCCCTCAGAGTATGTGAAGTAACCCTCACATCGATACAGCAAATTCCACGCAGAATTTTTTTTTTCCTCAGGTTTGTTCAAGTTGGATTTCTGTCACCTGCAACAAGAAGGATTTGTAAAATCTGTGGGAGACAATAATGAGTTAAGGATACAAAAAAAATGAGGAGAATTTCAAAATGGAGAGAATATCAAAAAGCAGGAAAAGTAATGAGTAAGAAATGTGACTGCCTAAGATATCTGGTTACAGCAGTGGAAATCTCAGTATTTGTAACTTACTAGTCATGTAGCATTGAGTAAATCACAATCTTAACCCTAATCTATAAAACGGAATTGGTTTGAAGTGCTCATAACTCTTGGGGTACAAATGTGATCCTGTCTCTTATTTCACCAGATATAATTCAAATTAACTCAAAAATCTTATGATGGCTTGGTCCTCCACTTCTCCTTCCCCTGAATCATCTGAGAACCTCAGGAAGCTTAAATAAACCAAAGGGGAGGGTCACCTAACTTTCAATCCAAAGCTTGAAAAAAGTATCATAGGTTGGCATGGCTCCTGGAAAGAGGGGGAGACTGCCAGTAGCGCTGCTCCCTTGCCAGTGGTGCCACACTCCACCCAAGCTGCCCAGATCTGCCAGGCACACACTCAGCCAGTACTTTCCAAAGTCCCTACTGTTCCACAGGCTCCATGCCCAGACTGGTACAGATACCCGTTTCTTCCAGGCCTACAACCACATCTTTCTTTCCAATCCCAAATATCACCTCAGAAGTCTGATTGCTTTCCTTTTCAATCTCTGGAATTAAAAAAAAAAAAAAAAAAAAGATTTAGTCTACTTCTTTCTAAGATTCTAGAGCTACCCATGAACCACATTCCCTCATCCCATCTCCTTTCCTCCTCAGAGTAGCTACCTGCTCTGTCTTCCCTCGTTGAAGCACCTCCACTTTTAGACTTAAGCCTAATTATCCTCCCTTCCCTTCCCTGAAGAGCAGGAATTGGAAACTCCTCTCATAACTCAGATCTTGAGGCTTGTTCACCTTTTAAGACCATGAGCTCCTTGAAAAGTGGGAGAGCATTTTTCTTTTTCTTTTTGTCAAAGAATAGCCACCACCACCACCCACCATCCAACACCTGGCAAAGTGCCGGACACATATTCGGCATTGAAAGTGTTCGTCAAATGCGAAACGGCAAGATCTCTACCAAAGGAGAGATTTGGCTTGGCTCTGACATTCCTCCAGCTACCTCCCAGATCATGCCATGGTGCTGCTCACTCTCCATGGGCTGATGTCTTGCCTTTTGTTGATCTCAGAGAGGTAAGTTATGCTACCTTTCCTTGCATTTTTGTGTTTTTTTTGGCATCGAATGGGAACAAAGAAACATGAAACAGAGTGCGTGGTGGACTCACATGAAGAGTAATATCTATTCTCATGATGCTTTCAAACAGAATTAGAAGAAATAATTTCTGTGCCTCCTTTTTGATAACATATTTTGCATTCGCGTTTGACTATCCATGTAACTATTTTATCCATTACTCTAGCCAAGAAACCTTGTTAACATCTTATCTTTGGCCTTGGTGTCTTCACTGTAAGCAAAGAGCTTATAACAAAAGTTGGATCATATTTATATTATAAGATCTTTTAGATCTGATATAGTTTCCACATCATTTTATATCCATGTCACTATGGTTATGCTTCAGAAGTGAAAAATCTGGAGCTATCATAAATTCATGAATAGAAACCTAGCTTTTGCATTCCCTCAAAAACCACTCTTCAGAAATGAAAGAATCATTGTATACTGAAGTCCTTACAAAGTCTTTCATAGAACCGGGCCTTTTCTCAATTATTTTAGTTTAAACAATAAAATAATGTTAACTGAAATTACATCAGGTGATGTTTATAGAGGTTACCTGTAAGAATTGATTTTTAAAAATGAGATAGGAGGCAAAGAAACAATACAGATTTAGCATTGTAAGCAGGCTTTTTAAAAATAACTTTATAATAAGTTGATTATAATATAAAAATTATAAATAGAATAAAAGTTTTAGTACCAGCATTATATACAAAATCAAACAATATTATAACTCAAATAGTTAGATGAAGGTAAAGATGATGTTGTTTGAAAAACTTTGATAGGTGATCTAAAAAGTTCTCCTACTGACAAAAAAGATACTAACGTTGATGATGTGGGTAAGGCATTTAAGAGAAACTGTTTCATGAAATATAAGGTTGGAAAAAGAAGTATTTCTAAATCAATATGTTATTTTATATATTATTTTACAGCAACATACTGATTCTACAGTCAATGTATTATGTCATTTCAAATATAGACAACTAATTAATCAATTGCATATTATAAGTACAAATTACCTATTTATTTTTATAAAAATTTCATATTCAAATTGGCTACATAACTGTTTTTATTATCTTTTTCACTACAAAATGGAAAAAGACCTAAAACTTGAGATAGTTTCGTATTCAGATATATACAGTATATCAAAATAAATACTTAATATCTATAGTTTTTTTTTTACTAAGGTCTAATCTCTGACCCCCTAGTTTTTGAAATCAGTGTTGTAAAAATGTTTTATTTTCTTTTTCCTTCTCAAAATATATTCATAAAATAATCCCCTTCCTCTATCCTTATTATGTCTCAGAAGCCAAAAAAGAATCTGATTTTTCTAACACTCCAGAATTTATCTGCTAAATTTAATTTGTTAACATCATTACTTAACCTGTTTCCATTTCCTCAATGCAAAATCAAGAAAATAAACAGAACCATCCTTATATGTTAAATGAGATACAAGCCCAGCCCAGCTGACTTCAACAAATCTTAACTGCTTTTATTATCAGAAAAGTAAAGCAATCCAACTTGCCACCCATGAAGTCAACCAAAATTATCTGGAAGATCTCAGCATTAAGTCTCAAATACATAGGAAGTCAGTTATCTACAGTCTACTAGTTCTCATATTAACTCACAAGCAAGGTACAAATTTTGAGTAGTGAATAAAGTATATTTTCATTTTAATGAAGGATATGTAGAATAAGACTTCTAGACAGGGAATTTTGCTAAACAGGTGGTGCGATTGGTTATAGAGAATGTGCAAGTGAAAGCTAAGAGGTTTAGTATTAACACTGCACCAAAGAGTATGGCTTTACTAAAGTCTGGGGAAATTTTTCCTCCTGAATTCAAAACACAACACATTTGAAGTGGTATACACAAATGCAACATATTTCTGAAGGGCAACCAAATGGTAGGCATTAATTATGAATAATGTAAGGATGCCACCAAGTTTCAAGCAATGAGAAGTAACTCCTAAAAGAAGCAACTCTGCAGCATATCTAATCCTATGTGAGCAGCTGCCTAATTTATTTATCTTCTAAATGTGTCTGGCACTTAACTGATACTCATTACATATTTGTGGAGTTAATAAATGTTAAATGCCTATATTTTCTAAGTTAATTAGTAGTTTAAACCCATAATTTCTTACCCATTCCTTTTTTAAAGAAAAAAAAAATCCCCTTTTTGAAAATTTCTTAAGACTGCTGAAATTCAAGCAGAATGGTGTAGGCATCTGTTTATGGAGGTCCATTTGACAAATAGGGAAACTGATCCTCAAGTCATCACCAACGTGAGGGACTGGCATATAGATTTTAATATTCCTTAGTAGACTTCTATTAACTATACTTTTCTCCAACTTGTCATGTGCCCACCCACCTAAACCTTGTTTCTCAAATCTCTAACAAGGATAAAGAAGAGAGATGATTGTAACAATGTCAGGGAGTAAGACAGAGAATTGCTGCTGAAGAATGAAGCATGTTGGGACAGGAATGTAAAAGGGAGTAATTGTGATACAAGGTACACTTTTAAAGAGCTCAGACCTTTAGAGAACCCAAAGACCACCATTCATTTCTTTGCTTTATAATAATTCATCTGAAGCATGTCATTAATTAAAAGGCAAGTAAGACAATAATGCTGGAAAAAGAGAAAAAGGCAGGAAAAGAGGAAGACCAAATATGAGATGGATCGACTTCATAAAATAAGCCATAGGCAAGAGTCTACAGGAGCTGAGCGGGGCTGTTCAGAACAAGATATTGTGGGTATCACTCATTCATAAGGCCACCAGGAGTCAGAGCCCACTCAATGCACATAACACACACACACACACACACGAGGAATATTCATGATTCATATTGAATAATTCTTCAAAATTTAAATAGAAACTGAGACAAAGAGAAGACAAATTCTAATGAGAGTAGGGAAACTGAGGTGGGCAGAATTGGGGAAAAGTGTTATAAAGAGAGCTTGCCACAGCGCTGTACGAAATACTTGTCCCAGGGCCGAGCTGCACCTGACTGAGGAAATGAAGGCAGCAGCAAAGAAGGCATGAAGGAAGCAGAGATAGAAAGTGAATGGACACCAAATACAATAAGTAATTACCTCAAATTATAGCTTAGAGGGCAGGGGAGGCAAGGAGACAAAAGAGCTATCTGGTTCCTCAATAAGAGGAAAGAAGGATATCTCCTTTGGGTGGCCTGCTGAGTCTAGAGGTGTGACCTGTCCAGAAAAACAGTGGGGAAACTCCAGACTAGACCACACACCCATCCATTTAGTGTTCTGGAAGAAATTTTGAATAATTTTTCAGATCATTAAAATCCAAGGAAAATTTCAGGGAAATTATCCTACCCAGCACTTTGTAAAACCACTTACCATAAGAATAAACAGAGAGAGTTTGGAGATATTTCTTTAAAATGGTAAAAGGCATTTTTAAGTGTTTTTCTCTACTTCCTCTCCTTCCTGCCTATACCCTCAGCCCTAGCCCCAAGAACACACACATATTAAAATATAAAGGAAAAATGTAGTTTGGGAATAAAGAGCTTATACAAATTTTAAGTCTTCATAAGCCAATTAAATCTCTAGAGGCAAAAGAAGTAAAGATGAGATGAACAAATTTTAGTTTAAGTTTTAGATTTCTTTTTTATTTCAATTGAAAAGTTTGAGTACACCCAGAATTTAAAAAAAAAAAAAAAAAGATTCCTTAATCATATTTCAGAAACCATTAAAAACAAAGGAAAACTGTACACTCAATATGCATGCAATAAAATAAAAATTATGTAATATTTCTCAGACAAGTGCCATAATATACTATTTCCTTAAGGTAAGGAAAACTAAAATTATGTAAAATGTTCCCTTTATTCACCATCTTGGCACATTGAATATGTATTCTCTGGAAGTTTGCTTTCCCTTGAGTATTAAATAATTAGCATTTATTACTATATGGTCTTAATGTAGAATATAAGTCTTGTGATGTAAGCATTACTTATTGCTGCATTCTAGCAGCCAGTTGGACACCAACAGTGCTAACAGGCTTAGGCCGGGGGATGACCTTCCCACGCCAGAAAGTCGAATTCCAATCTAAATTCTGTTAAATTCTGTTAGAATCCTGAAGTTAATAGCTTTTCCCCTAGCAATATTATCAGATCATTCCTCTGTTTCATAGCCATCATCAACAAGTGACATACAAACTCACTCATTTCTTTATCTAGTCATCTTTAGTTTTGATACATTACCATCAAGTCACAGTTATGTTGTTTGAGAGAGGCAAAAAGTCTGCAAGTTGGAATAGTTTGATGAAACAAATAACATTCCCTGTAATTACAAATGATTCAAGCCATTAACTGAGGTTATAAACCCAAGCTTATATCTGCACCAGTGACTCACTGCCTTAAATTCCGTTCTCCAAATTTTAGCCTTTCACATCTCTGATATAATGAACCTATCTCTTCTTAAGAAAAATTTTCAAGAAAGTTGGATCAACTTAAATCAATTTCATATTAATAGATAATGCAAAATATCAAGAGACAAATTCCAGATGCAACCCAAAAATTATCTATAGGAGAAATATGATTACGGAGTCATCCTTCAGTGAACAGTTACTGAGCTCCTTCTACATACATAGGACCATGATAGATATGCTGGGGATACAAAGATATTTAATAAGACCCATTTTGATTAAAAGAGATTTAAAGACAAAACCACAAAGAGCAATAATGCCCTAATGCCTGTAGTTGCCATTATATCTAAAGTATTTGTTTCTCATAAGAAAGAGACTGAAATCTAATTTACCCAGGCTTTTGAAACTACAGATAGCATGACCCAATGACATAAGCAATCGACTAGGAGTGAAAGGATCTGGAATCTACTGCCTACTGAGAGTTAAACTGGTTAACAATGTAGGAAACATCACAAAATAATCTACATAAGGGAATTTCATCCTGGAGAGCCAAAAAAAAAAATAGAGATTTCTGAAATTATTCAGAATTGATCAGGCCCCAAAGGAGATGGAAAGTAACAAGAATTAAGATAAACTGAAAAAGAAACTAGAATACCAATTTATCAATTTGCACTGAAAAATCAGATTAGATGCCAATGAACCTGAAATTATATAGGTCTACTGATCCCCAAAAAAGACTACACTGAAAACCAAATTACTTCACTCTGCAGTTAAGAACTAACTTTCAAAACAACCAGAACTGTCTCCGGTTAGAGTTAGCAAACTCTTCTCCATCTGCTGGCTCATCATTTTATGCAGAAAAATCTTGGCCTGGCAAATAAAGTCACTCCATGTCTGATGTCAACTTGACTCCAGCTTTATCTCTTTTTTTCCTCTCATGCTTGCCTATAACTCTCACAAAACCAACCTTCATTCACACAAAACCTACCATTCTTTCTTCAATAAGGCATATGCTTTCTCATGCCTTCATGCCGTAACAAATGGCTGATAGCACTCAAAAAGTTCTCTTCCCCTTCTCTCCTGATACTGCAGAACTTGGATTAAGTGTCTCCTCCCATGTGAAAAATTTTCTGATTTCTTCCTCTTCCCCACTTAAACCTGGGCCCAGCAGAGTAAGTTGCTTCCATTACCAACTATTCATATCTTTCTGTTATATCAGATACCCACCTCTACAATAATTATTTTTTACATGTTTGGTTTCTCTCCCTCTCCCCCATCTCATGTAGACTGTAAGCCCCTGAGGGACATGGAGGACAGGGGCCACATTTCTCAACTCTTAATGTATAGACCTAGCACTTGGCAGACTCAAAAACTGTTTGCCAACTGAATACAGGGAGTCCACATAGAAAGCCAAGTTGGTATCAGAAGGTTATGTAGCAAATAGAGAAAAAGGGCAAGGGAATTAATTATTCCTAGTGAACAGGGTCATCCAGCAATTCTTGCATCATGCAGACAACTGCATTCTCAAATGTTATCTCCCAGAAGGAACAGGGTGGCCACAGCTTCTTCTCCTTTAGACTATGTTTAAAACCTTAACAAGTCCCTACAAATAATTCAACTCTTCATCAATCATCAGTGGCCAATATAATGTTCCAGGTCTAGACTCCTTGGCAAAGATTTGATGCTTAAATGATCATGAAAGAGAGCCGGTCTCATCCATTGCCTGTTGATTATTATTAGTATCCATTTCCAAACATTACTAGTATCCAATATTCTAAATGGTGTCCCTAAATTCTAGAAGTGAAAACTCTAAACTTAGAGACAGCCCTAACTACATGGAAAAGTGTGATCTTAAATAAATAACCTCTCTGCATTTTATGAGTTTACCTTTATGTAGAGTGGAAATAATGAGAATTTTAGAAGCATCTTAGTTTAAACATAAGGAAATTGAGGCCATAAAAGTAATTACTAGGATCAAGATATGATTCTCAACCCAGGCTTCTTTCAATATTTCAAAAGGAAGATAGATTTCCACCTGCATTACAAAATCATTGTGAGGGTAAAATAAGGTAAAATGTGTTGGTGGAGTAAATACATGTAGGGGTTCTTTAAAAAACCTCTATATAATATACTTGTTATTAATTGAATAGAAAATAGACTACAGTTCATGTGACCTGTGATGTTCATCCCAAGAATGTTCCTGAACATTCAGCTCACACATAGTAATTAAAAGCTACAAAATGGAACCATTGTCTTGTTTCTTTCTACATTCAAACCTGGGTCAGGCCTAGGTGGGATCCCTGGCATTCTTCATGCTCACCAACCAAGAAATAACCTTTCCTTTAATATGCCTATTGTGGTTCAAAGTTTGGGAAGAAAACCTTTAGAAGACACAACAGACCAAAGGATTTCTATTTCTCTATGGCATAATCACAATTATCAAATCCAGGTGACCAGGGCAGTAATTTTAAAGCTCCTTGAGACTATGTCAATAGTGACACATAAATGAGAAAATTTCTATTCTAAAGGAACATCCTTCTCTATCCTACTGGATATATCTTCTTTGATAGAGTTTCTACCTCCATACAGGATTTAAGGACACTACTATACTCAAAATGACACATGAGATTTTATTACTCTGAGAAGCACAAGCAAAATTCAATGACTGTGACTATGAGAACACTGCCTCCCAAAAATATTTCACAAAAATAAAATAAAATAAATAAAATAAAATATAAAAGTAGTGAGAACCAAGTTCAGTAAGACAGCTCTTCTAGTCTGTTTAGTGACTGCCCATGTAGACAATCACTTTTTCCATCCCACCTCTTGGCTTAGATAACCATGAGTCAAGGACCAACTTCTCAAAACATACCACCCAAAGTAAGCTTAAGGACATAGTTCTAGAAAGCATTCAGTCCTTCTGCTGCTCATATCGTACTTGGGAAATACTCTAAAGCTGAATGAAGAATCCTGGATAAGTCTACTAACTCAGAAAATGTGCAATTATTCATTGCTAGTATCTAGAAATGTAAGTTTTTTATGTATTGTTCTTATGTCCTACCAACTTGCTAAGTTAACTTATGTGTTTTAAGATATATGTATGTCTTATAGGCCTCAAGCTACTCAAGTATCTGATTAACTGTACTCTTCCACCCAATATGCGTTAACTTCATAATTTAATTCTCAAGAGAGTTAATCTTTTCTATTTCTAAGTTCTTGATCAAGTTCCAGCACCCAATTGATCAGCCAGTGCTAGAAAAAAATATGTCCTATTATCTTAACTAGGGTGCCAAATGAAATAATCTTGGCTAGCATACTGAAGACTGAAGCAGCATCACCCTTAGCTGGTCTCAAACGCTACTACATATATAAGAAAACAGTTATAAGTTTCTTTTACTGGCCTCAAAACTTCTCATCCTATATGTTTATATTGGAATTAATTGTCTTTATAGTCAATTTATCTTATCTTAATATTCGAAAAACATTGCATACAGAGAGTATGCAATGAAGAAAAAAATCTTGTAGTGTAGAAATTAAGAGCCAATAGTGGTTACTTTTGCCTCTCAGGTGTCTGAACTTCAAATTAAGCAATGTGATATAGTTATCATACTAGGAGAAATTATTAATTTCTCATGTGTTTTTATCTTACCCAGATAATTCAGATTTATGACTGACCAAATATAAAGATAACTTACAAAACTCTCAAAATTATACTTGGAATTGTAAGGAAATAGTTTAATACCTTCCGAGGAAAATATCTTCTTCTTTTCACCTACATTAAATAAGCAATGTGGAAAATAGTTCATAAGTAAGAAACCGTTCATGGGGCAGAATAAGATATTAGATTCCTTGTCACAGACAAACTGCAGGACATAAGAGATTTGAGTGAGGGGTCCAGAGGACATTGTGATAAACATGGACCTCTTGCTCAGTTTCTAGAACCATATCATTTGGCTCTGTCAAGATTGGCAGATCTTACATACTTTCTGAGTCAAAAGTTAAGGGTATGTCATTTTCACTTAGTTGTGAGAATTCCAGTATTTAATTGATCAGTTAGCAAATAAATCTTTAGAAGTAGAACCACTGGATTGGTCAAATTTCTTGATATTTCCAAAAATTGCAAAGAGAAATACAAGCGTTCACAGTTGCCATGGACTCCAAACATTATAACAAAAATAAAGAAATAAGCATATAGACCAATCACTGAGAAGAGCAAAAGACCCAGATCGTATTCACTGTGTTCTCCAGTTCCTCCAAACAAAGTTAGAAAACCAGGTGTGGTATTTGAATTAAAATTAAAACTAAATCTACACAAAGAATTCAACCACTATGAGCAAGTAATTATGATTAATCATACCAAATAAAGTTTTTATAAGGCTACTTTAAACCTGAATCATCCAAATAACTGCCTTAACTAGCCATTTCATATTTCTTACACAGCTTCTTAAATTTTAAAACCATATGATTGTATATAAGTTAAATGTTTATTAGGACTCATAAATGTAGGTGATGAGTTATTTTTAACTCCTCTCTTCTGGATAGTTTAAACACATGGTATATGAATTAATAAGTTAAGTAGCCAGAATTTGAGCAAACTAAAAAGATCTCAAGATATTGAATGAATTTCCATATGGTCATTTTAAGGCCAGAAAATACTGAAGAAAAGCAATCAGTACAACATCAAGATGCACAACATTCTTTAGACTGGGAGATAACTATTTCAGTTGTACTATTTAGCTCCTTAGGCTTCTATGAAAACAATCAAGTTGTCACAGTAGATATCCATGTGCTTCAGGGCTGAGGATCCACACAAGGTGGGTGACCCAAGGGACATCACTCCAAATATCTCTCCACTGTATGAGGAAGCACTGCTGTTTCAAAGGAAAGCTTTGAAAAAAAAGGCTGGATTCAGATACTGTTTCTTGTATTAACAAATAAACACACACACCCCTACATGTATGCGTTAATTCTTTCCCAAAGTGGTTATTTTAGTCACAGAAATCCCATAGATGAATGGCAAGATGAATCAGTCTTATACACTGGTGCAAAACAGTGATATAAGGATGTCTTAATATATTAAACATTAATATTACACAGAATCGAAATTTTAAAAGAGATAAACTAATTCCATGAGACCAAGTTTTACCTTCGTGCACACCCACATGGCTAAACGCTGCTACCAACGGCACTGTAAATCAATAAATTGCTTCCAAAGAAGGCTCTTTATTCAACAATAGATGTATTTATTTGTATATGTGTTCTTATCCTTCCCTTAACATATTTTTGAGGTGACATGTTTTCAAATGGAATGGAAATCTACTCAGATCAAGATGAAGTCTTAGCTCAACTTTTACAGCATGGTCTAAGGTAAATTCCAATTTTTCTAAAGTATAATTCATGTAAAAATTCAACCAAACATCTATTGATCATATAATATGTACTAGGCACTGGCGATACAGGATTAAGAAACAGTCCTCTCCCCAAAGATGCTTCCCACCTCCTAGGAGAGACAAGCAAGAAAGGACTGCCATGAAAACCATAGAAACTATAACGGAGCAAGTCCTAAGGTATAGCCTGAAGTAGAGAAGCAAAGAAAAAAGTTATTTAGGTCCCCAAGGAGCAGGGTGGTGGGATGTAGGAGATGGCATTAAAAAGAGTTCAGCAAGGGAAAACGTGTTTGAGCCTCTTGGAGACTGACTGAAATTTGACAGGTAGACATGACCAAGGGGTGGGAAGGCACATAGCCTGGTAGAGCAAATAGGTTAGAGGACATCTACCAAGGCATGAAACAGCACAGCATGTTCAACAACTAGTAGTTGAACTGTCATTGTATTTAAACATAGAACAGTTGTGTTAATGTATTCTATAATTTCTTTATAAATAAACCTTGCATCAAAGCCACATTGCTGCTCTCTCCCATCTTAAATACTGGTGGGGGGTGGGGAGGGCGGAATCCCATGAATTTTTTTTTGAAAATTTTACAAGATCATCCAAAGCATATTCTAGTGGAAAGTTAAAAACATAATTACAGTAGACATAAATTTATAAATGACTTACAGTTGAACATAAATGAGGTGGAAACCCCTTACAATTTATCTTTTCCATCACCCTTGGGTTTCAGGGTTAGCATTTTATTCAGTACTTTATTCAGTTGCAACAGGTGGTGGAAGTTATTCCTGGGTGCACAGAGCAGAGGTTAGAGCTTTTGACCTCGATGGACCTGAGTGTGAATCTTGCCTTTGCTTTTCCATAATTATGTGACCCTGGTTAAGTTTCTGATCTTACACAGTTTCCTTGTGTATAAAACAGGTGTTATAGTGGCACATGTCTCAAATGGATAGCCTAACAATTAAATGAGGTTATATCTAAAGATCCTTGCGGAAAGCCTGGTACTCGGGAAAAGCTCAACATATAATTTTAAAATAAGAACAAAACAAGTCAATACAATACTGGTCTGTAAATGTAAGCAAAACTAGGAATTGATGCAATTATCCAAATAATTGAGAACTAATTCTCATTCTTGAGAAATAGCAAGCTGTTTTTAATATAAAAACTTATGTGAGTTTCAGATGAAAATGGTTTGGGATTTCATTTTTCTAGCAAAGTCAATTCTCCTTTTTCTATTTAGCATATATAATCATCTTAAACTTCTGGTCTCACTAAACTGCCTAAACTTCTCTGACTTTGGTTGTCCCATTTAGCTCTGCAGTTAAAAGATACTTATATTGTTTACTGTAAATAGATGTCTGAAAGAAAAGTACCTACACACCAAAGAAGGGGATATTGGGATATTTGAGAAGCCTAAGACTCATAAACAGCATGGCACACTTAAAATAGACAGCTAGTAGAAGCCCATAGGAGCAGTTTCCATGGACACCTTGAGAGATTAGCACTGGCGACTGACTGACGCATCAGTTTATGGACTAGCACAGTGCTTTTCAGCACTGGCTGCATATTAAAATCACCTGGGGGCCCTGTTAAATTCCCATCTGTCATCTGATTGGAATGGTCTAGATAGCGGCCTTGGCATCCGTATTTTAAAATCCCCCTAGTAATTCAAATGTGCATCCAATATTGAAAACTACTGATGTGGTATAATGCCCACTTAGAAAACAAGAGAAGGAAAAAGGAAATACTTGTTATATACAGGGACACTTGAAGATGGTCACGTTCTGATTTTTTGTTGTTGTTGTTGTTAATAAGGTTACAAGAGGAAAATAATATCCGGCATTAAAAGGCTCTTGTTTAACTTAATTCAATTTAACTAGTGCTTACTGAGTGCTTACTATGTACACTGTACATTGTGCTAATTGTCAGGAATATATTTTTAAAGTCAATTCTCTTTTTGGCAGAAGGAATAATCTGATTAGGGAGACAATATTTACACACAAAGACATAATTAATGATAACTATAACACAACAATATGAACAATTGAATAGTCTAATTCTAAAGCTCTCAGGGAAGTCAGGGAAAAGGGCCAAAGTGACTGGAATCTCTGGGGAAGACTTCGAGGAAGCTGGAGGAAACTAAGCAGGTCTGAAAGCAGTAAAATCTGTAAAAGCAGAGAAGAAAGGGGAAGGAATCTCAGCATTTCATTATGGGGATGTACGCTGGGAAGAATCCAGTTTTTAAGTCATCATTCTAACTGGGCTTATTTATTGTTACCTAGTTTAAAAGCATGCCCAGCCAGCTCCTGGCCTGGTATGGGATTCTTTCTTCTTCACAATTCGGTGCCTGTGTAGGATGTGAGCAAACATACACTCTGGTAAAATGATAGCTATAGCTTCTTTCTGCAAAGGAAAAGTCTCTGAGCTCAGTTTTTAGGGAAAACAGAAGAAAAAAAGAAAACAATGGAACAATCCTGTAGAAATTAGATATTTTTAAAATTCTTAAACTTATTTCATTTTTACTCATTGCTCATGTGGGCTTCCTGACATTTTGTTTTCTTGGCTAATGTTCTTTAGTTTGCCATTTGTCTTCATTCTACAGTCTTGGTCCCTGGATTTGGTTGTGTCCTCCCTATAAAATGTTGGCAGTATTTACTTTAAAGTAGGTTTTAATATTGGTTGAGGATTTTTCTTCTTTCATTTGCAATTTGTGGTTGGGAAATGATCTGCTTTGTGTTTCAGGTTGTTTAATGTTTGCCAACAGAATATTCCTTCTTCCACTCCAGTGGGTTCATTTACAAAACATTTAATGTCATTTGTGTCTTTGAAGGATAGTGTATTCAATCTGAACAAAAGTAAGTTCCTGCATAGAGCTTGTGATGGTTTGTAATTGGTAAACTACTAACCTGACTAGGTTTGTGAACTAATAAAGAGTAGGAAACTTTTGGAAGTTTACTATTTTCCTTTTATTAATGTACTCATCCAACAAATGCTTATCAAAACACCCTTTCTGTGTGTCAGGCACCATACTAGGCACAAATAAGGCTCAGCTTCTGCCTCCAAATGACTTAAACCTTTGGCAGGGGGCAGCGGGGTGGGAAGTGGAGAAAGAAAAACAGACATAAACACAATGAGAATAATGCCATGATAAAGGCAAGAACAGGGAGCTATGATAAAACCCAGATAAAGGGTGATCCCTTCCCTAAACGGTGCCTCAACTCCAGTAAAAGCAAAGGGTTTTAGTTGCACAAATAATAGAAAGTCATGTCAGGCAGAGGAAGCAGTTTGTACAAAGGCCTAAAGACACAAGATATCATGAAACTTAAGAGTACAGAAAAAATAATTTAAGGTAAGACTGAAGAGATGAACAAGAACGAAGTACGGAAGATCTAGCATGTAGTGCCAAAAAATGTGAACTTAACTCTCTAGACAACATGGAATTACTAAAGTACTTTAAGGAAGAAGATACATGATGTGGCTTAACGTGGCTGTAATTTGGAAAACAGTGAGGACGGAAAATAGATAAAGTAGATGCAATAACCTAAGTGAGAAATAAAGAGACTATGGACCAGAGTAGTAGCAATTCATATGCAGAAAAAGGGATGAATTTGAGAGGTAGTAAGAGGTAGAAATGACAGAATACATAGGTAATTTGATGAGGATAAATATGGGAATGGAGAAAAGGCAGTCAAGAATGATGTTCAGGTTTCTAGATTGAGCAATTGCATGGATATGATGCCACCAACTAAACATTTCTCTCTTACACTCATCATGGCTTAAGTAAATTATTCCCAGAACCAAGCAAAACAAATGCGTTTAAGTAATAATGGAAGTTTAAGTGATTCATTCACGATTCAATGAATAAAATGGGCAAAATTTCAATATATTTATTGAAATTTATTATATTTGGATGTTATTTCAATTGAGTGCTTTTTAATTTGAAGCTATTGCTTTTAAGTAAATCAGCATGGGAAGTAGAGAGTAGAAAATGTACCTTTTTAATATAAGTAATCTAAGGACATTTTCCTCTGATTAATAAAACCATAGACCTCTGATACCACATCTCATCCATTCGTTTAACCTCTGAGTCTTGAAAAGAGACAACAAATAGGCATCACCTTGAACACAGCTAGGATGTCAACTGACTGAAAAATCCCATTGTGTCAAGGATCGGCCTATTGTAGCCTACTGACTACAGGTCTTCACTGAGGCACATTCAGGGTGCAGGGGGCAGCCTCCTCATATTAAATAATGTTATGCTATCTCACATATCAAACATAAAAAAATTTTTTGATATGTTTAGAAGATAAAGGGATTTGAAATGGCAAGAGACCAAAGAAAAATGGTAAAAGGCTTAGCCCTCAAATGAAATAAGAACGGGTAACTATCCATTTCATGAATAACTAACGAGTCTGGAGCACTTTCTGGCATATGTTTGTTAACTGGTACTGTATGTCAGAAACCAAGTCAGTTTCCTGCCCTACTGGAATGTGCAGGCTAGTAAAAAAGACAGTCATTTAACCAATGATGAAAATTTGCTGAAAATTTGGAAAATAAATCAGAGGATATGAAATTCCAAAATGGTAAAAAATAAAATTAAATAAGAGTCTCTTGGCTCATTTCTAGAACACTGAGAAACCTGATATAAAGTATATCGAAATCAATAATAGTTAAAGAATTTTAGAGGAGGACATGCCTACAGACTAATTTTTAAAATGAAAAGCAAATTATAAAAAGTGAACATAATAATTTGGGGCAAGAGTATACAAGGTGTCAATCAAGTCTTCAAAGAAGAAAAGACATAGTGAATGGTTAATTAATATTACATTATTATACATATATTATAATATATAAGATATTATAATATATAATATTGAAATTATAATAAAATACACAATAATATGTTGATAATATAATACAATACAATATATTGTCATAATAATATCTATTGTATTATCCTGGGTTCAGAGAAACAGAAACAGTAGGATATATGTCTCAGAATCACCCCTAAGTAGGGCTGTAATGATACAGCTGTCCACTTTTCGTGGTATTAGCATAACATGCAGAATCATCTGTAAAATAGGCTCAAGATTTTTATTCCTCATTCATTGGATTGTAAGGATCTCCACTGGGGGTTACAGTGAAATAGGATGAGAAGGCAATGCAACAGGAGTCAGTTTTGGAAGAGTCTGAACCATCTGCTAAAGCAACTTACCTTCCAAACCCATCCAAGCTCAGTCTCTGATATGTCATTTCCACTTGAAGATAGATTGTGCTGTATACACCCAATCTTGTAGCTGGTGGGTCAGACAACATCCAATTCATGATGGGAAGCTCAAGCCACATAGTCATTTGGTGTCCCATGGTTAGGCATTCAGTCTCTGTTGGCAGGTGCAGTCACAAGCCTGAAGTTGTTTTCAAAAGAATAATAACTTGCAAAGGAAGGCATAGATTTGCTCTAAAAGCTGAGAGATCTACTAGCTAGGAGTTCCATACAGCATCCCTATCTACTATGCATACATTGTCAGTGGTTCTGCGAATCACGAGGCCCAGGTGGTGGAGACAACAGGCACTGGAGCCAGAATTGCTGCAGTGCCTTCTCTTGCTCTAGCTTACATTCAAAACTGGCAGCATTATGGTCTGGAGACTCCGAGTTGAAAAATTAACAATCAACCGCATCTTTCAAAAGTTACAGTTTGCTCATCTGAAAGATGTAAATATTTACCTTCCTCAAAGGGTTGTGAGGATTAAATGTGACATTGCACAAAAGCACATCGCATAATGTGGAGTATATAGATGACTCTTGATAAATATTAGTTGTTACTATTATTTTATGAGAGAAGACTATTACACGTCAGCTGTACACACAAAAGCACACCTCAGTCACCATACACTGTCCAGAATAGCAGAACAAGAGCACGCAAACTTCAAAATGTTCCAGGGTCAGTTTTTGCCACTTGACTTTTCCTAAGCAGCTGTTCTCCCTCAAGTTAACTGAAGCTGTATACCTTCGGCTGCTCTGGCAGGGCTACGTGCGGACCCTCGGCACTGGCTGAGTTTGTCCTCAAAACAGCCTGACTCTCTAACCTTAAGTAAACTCAGCGATCCAGAGCCTATGACAAATGCACAGTAAGGACTACATTATGACAGAGGAGCTGCTTGATTTATTGTGCCTTATGAAATAGAAACCTCCTCGCATCATGGGAATTAGTGATGGAATTTTTAAAAGAATAACAAAATGAAATCAGAAATGGAAGAAAAAAATGCCCGGGTCCAACTCAAAAAAAAAAAAAAAACTTTCTAATAAAAAATGCAAACCAGATGCAGTTAGAGATGACTGATAATTAAGAATGATAAATGACTAATGTTTTCTATTGAATTTTCCAGTGCACACTATTGTTTCTACATGAGGGAACGATTTACATATGGCTGCTGGGCTATCCTTTTACCTAAATTTGATTTCACAGGCAATGCTCTCAATCCCAAAGTGCCCTCTCCATCACTGAATCCTGTACTTCCCTCAGGGAGGTGACTATCATACCTTTCAGAGATTTCTTTTGTAAGAATAAGAAAGGATGAACTAGATTATGAATATTCTCTCCAATGAGCATAAAATTTACGTGACAAAGCCACAATAAGTGGGATACAAACGCTGTTTCCTCAGTGGGGATGATGCATTAGCACAGAGCTACCCCCAGTCCTAAAGTCTATCTTGAGATTAAGATAGACAAGGGATGCTTGCTCCATTATTAGGACTATGCTAATGTTCAACTGAGACAACCAGCTTCAACAAGACTTGGTATGTAACTTCAGGGTTTTTTAGACATGAGGTGGTAGTGTTAACTACATAAAAAGAGTTTTAATGAAGAACAGGCTAATAGTCAAATGATCAACCTCTTTCTTCCCCTAGAGAACCCTACTTAAAGCTTAACATTAGCCTTTCCCAGTCGAAGTTTCTGTATATCAATTATTGTCATCCAAAATTGTCAACAGAGCTGTTACATCTTCACTCTAACACAGGGAAGAAAATAATGTTTACTTTATATATGTCAAAGGAAAAACAGCCCAATCTGAGAAGAAAGCAAATGTCTTCTAAGAGGAAACTTGATTTCTCTCACACACCCTCTAGGGCCAGTAGCACTTTCTACCCAGTCAATAAGAGGATTTTGGTTTGATTCACCATATTACCCGAGGACATTTTATGTAGCGAGATTTAGGAAATTTTTCACATGGATTCTTATTCAGTTCATTTAACTATCTTGGATAATAAAACTTTCTTTACCTTTCCTGCCTTGCTTGTAAAGGAGGAGAAATTCTGCTTTCCAGATAGAGATTTCCAGCAAACTTTGACAGAATCAGATGAAAGAAACTACGTAAGAAAGGAAAGTAATCTGTTGGAGACTCTTATCTCATTTTGGATGTCCGCATGTCCTGTTTGATTTCCTAATCACACTCTTCAAAGCCCAGATGTTGCACATCTGGAACAGAGCAGGTTGGACATTGCGGTGATGACAATGTTAAAGAAAAGTCACTCTTCAGTTCCACGTCAGACAGCCAAATTGCTGTTAGTTTTAAATTTAAAAATTGGCCCCAGCTGCTCCAACTTCTTTTGGCTCCTAATTTAGAACATTAAATAAAGACAAAGAATTAATCAGCCCATTGGATAGAAAGTAAGCAAATGTCATATGAGTTAGAGACTGAGGTTACAATAGTTTGGGTCACCAGAGAGTTATTGCATATCGTCTTTCAGACTTTTCTCCAGAAGTGTTTGGCTAAATAGGACAACTGGGCCAAATCTCCTAAACACTCTGCAAAGCTTGGGTCTGGCTGTGGGATCTATACCCTTGTGGTGCCATAGCCAGAGAAAACATTACTCAGATTTACTTTAGATATATGCGAAATATCCTCTAGACTAATAGTCTGATTTTTATGGAGGTGATAGGGAAGGAGGGGAGTTTCTCTCCTAATATTCTTGAAGCTGATTTAAATATTTGACTTTCACGAGTGGAAATTTACTGACAAAACTAAATGCATTTTAATTCAGACAGTAATCAACCAACTAGTAATTATAAAAGCTACTAATAGTTGAATCAGGATTAGAAGAAACACATATAGGATAACTAATCTCTCATTTATATTGTATTTGTATTACAAAAGCAACAATTCTGTGATGTAAATATATAGGTTATAACTATTAGTACTTTCTTAGACAACTGCTAGTTTTCTGGGTTTAAAGACAAAGTAGTATAAGTATGCTGCTTTGAAGTTTTGTAGAGTGGTAACTGGTTGCTCTTCTCTCTTAGTCATAAGTTACAGAAACCCAAGCTCCCCCATTGCTTACGCCAAAGAAATACATGGCTTATATAACTGGGGAAGTCGAGGCATGAACTGGCATTGCTTGTTCCAAGGGTTCTATCAATGTCTTCCAAACTCTATATCTTTTCTCTTGGCTCTACAGTCTATTTGTTTGACTTCATTTTCAGTCAGGCACACCTTAAAGCTAGGAAGCCATGACAAAAGGGCTCTCCTGTCTCACAGCTATTTCTACTTGGTTAGGTGTAGGGCATATGCTTAGCCCTGGAGGAAATCAAAAAGTCAAGCCAGAACCATATGAATTGAAATTGGGAGACAGTTGGTTCTCATAAGGAAATGGGGTTCTGCTACCAGAGGAGATAGTAGATGTCCACTACATATGGCCCCTTGTTCTCAATATCTCTCCACCTCATATCCCCCACTCCATCAATTAGGCAGACAGAAAAAGGCAGTGGGTGAAATCTAATTGCCAAGATATTGTGACAGAAGCAGTTAATGCTCACCAATTATTTAGGTGCTCATATACATGTCTCAGCCTCCCCTGCAGTTATCTGGGGCCCTGTGACTAGATCTAGCCAAATAGACTCTGAACCACAGTGACACGTGTCACTTCTAGGCCAAGACAAGTAAGGGCATTGTGCCTTCTCCAACTTCCTCCATTTTTGCAATAGTGACCTTGGAGACTCAGTGGTCCAGGTGAGATGACTACCAGATGGAAGAGGACTCCCCAACCCAAACGGGACTCCATGTGAGCAAGAAACAAACTTTATAACATTAATTTCCTGAGACAGGGATTTGCCTGTTGTAGCAGCTAGGGTTAATTACCCTAACTAATACAGTGCTATTTCTAAGCAACCCCTATGTAGAGATGAGAAGTAGTAGTTAAATATAGCCTTACTTTATTTAAAGCCTCACACAGTCACTTATTCTCTGACTTCAACATGGAAATTTGAAAGCTTCCTTTAATAATAAAGTGAAAAGCAGTTGTTTCAAGGTGTCCTTAACATGCCTCCATGATTAATTTGTTGACAACAAGTTATTTCCTTTATACAAAGCATTTAATTGGCATTTGAGATTTAATTTTAGGATACTTAATTCCCTAAATAAGATGTTCTGTTTACATTAAAATGATTTTTTTGAGTTTTGAAGAAGCTTTCTGAAATCGTGTTAATCCTGTTAGCAGCCATTACTTTTTTTTTAATTAAGAAATTTTTGATAATGGAACATCACTATGAAAATAGATTATTTTTATATATACTTTAATAAACTTTAAAAAATGAATTGAATGCATACTGAGCTTCAGATTTTTTCTGGTAACCAGTCCTGAAAATAATTCTTTAATTATTTGCTCTTTTTTATTTGCTTTTTTCTCCTAACATATTATTCAGGTGGGATCTAAATAAAGACTCTGAATAACTAAGTTTCTATTTATCTAGGTTTCACTGAAGTAAGAAATTGAGAGATCATTTTGGATTTAATTGTCTCTATAATTGAGGAAAAGAGCATATAAAAAAGCTACTTCTTAAGAAAAAAGAATCAATGAAAGACATTTCACACTAACAGTGTAGAAAAACAGACGTTGCCCCAGGGGGCTAACAGCAAAAAAAAAATTAAGTAACAACTCCTAGGCCCTGATGTTTTCTCGCCATTGTAATGGGCCTCCTGATAATTTTTTTTTAGCTATTCAAAGTATGTTAGCTTATATGTTCCCATCCCCATCCTGAGAAGTCTACTTTGATGAAAAATCTAGATATTCAAAAAATAGTGTGCTACTATATTAAAGAATGAAACATATGCCCTGTGCTTAAGGTGCTTGCAGTCCAGTGGAGCATACAATAATGTGTGATTCTGGTTTAATAAGTACTAAGTGATCTGTAAGCCAAAAGCACAGGAGCACATACTGCAGGAGCATGAAACCTTTCAGAGGAAAAAGACACTTTAGCTTCATCCTTAGAGACTCCCAGCCAAATTAAAACACAAAGTAAGGACAAACAAACAGAGACTCATGGACATGAACAATAGACTAGTGGTTAACAGAATGTAGGGAATGGGGGAAGGGGGGAGGTAGACGGGGTAAAGGGAGTCAGATATGTGGTGACAGAAAGAAAGCTACTATGGGAGATGAATACACAGTGTAAAGTTAAAGTGTACAGCTGAAACTTATTGGACTTTGTTAATCAATGTCACCATAAAAAAATAAATAAATAATTTTTTAAAAAAAGATTCAAAGTAAGGGCATTCCAGGCAGAGAAGAAGGCAAAGAGAGCAAGGAGGATTGGCTGGCTTAATTCTTAATGTAATCAGCCATGGAACATTCCAGCATCCATTCAGAGTCTTTCTAAGACATGATTTTACATCCAAGTAAGTTGTGCTTATCTCTCAGAAGGTCCATTCACAAAGCGTTGCATGAATCCTCGGTTTGAGAACTCCTGTTGCCCACAAATTCATCCCAAGAAGCCAAGATATGGCATTTCACATCGTTACTCCTGCTGGACTCTCAGGAAAGCCAAGAGACTCAGCCAGAAGGCAGGTGGTCACCCACGGGCTGAGCTGATTGGCTCAGCAGTTAGCATGTGACTCATGAACAAAACAGGGCCTTAACCTTTGGGATT
>NW_006494612.1:16860499-16883730 GCF_000325575.1 Pteropus alecto | reverse complement strand
CTGATCTTTGACTATGGAATGGACACTGAGCCCAGCTGTGTCCAGACCTAAGTGAGGTACAGATCTGTCACCTTCATGAAAACACACCACTTAGAGACCAAATTTTCTTGAGGATAGGTCAGTAATATATTTTGATGTGAAGGGTGGCATTAATTCATCATCAGAGGTCCCTAGAAATAGAATATCTCCACCAATGTTTTAAGTAAAGTAGATCTCACTCGAATTGGAAGGAACAATGAAATAAATATTTTTATCAGCTGGGATCTCAGCAGATGCTATTAGACATATCACAGTGGTTCTTAAAGTGGTCCCTACACCTATACTAGACAAGGTGCAGGCGATTCAAGGAAAAAGACACTAAGAATTGTTTAGGTGATACAGATGGTTAGCACTGAGCTGGGACTGTAAGTCAGACTCCCAAAATTTGGTACCTACCCCAGCAGTATCAGCATCTCCTTAGAACTTGTCAGCAGTGCAAATCTCAGGTCCCATCAAAGACCTACTGAGTCAGAAACTCCGACCTGGGGCCCAGCAGTCCATGTTGTGACAAACCCTCCAGATGATTCTGACACATGCTGAAGTTCAAGAATGATGGATATGCCATGACATGGAGAAAACAAACTGAGACTTGATTTTCCCAGCTACAACCATTATTTTCTGATGCTACAACTTAATACTAAAGGCCAATGATACTGTGACTTCTAATCCCATATTCTTCTCCCCAACTTTTAGAAGAGTTCACTTTAGCTTCTGAGAAAAATAAAATTCTCCCTCACTGACCAGGATGCCAGCTTTTATTCTTAGAGCCAGGCCTGCACTGAATTATCTGCAAAGATCTCAAAGATCATTAATATCCCACCAACACATGCGAAAATAAACTACTAACAATGTGTCAATGCTTTTTTTTTTTTTTTTTGCTTCTCTTTGCTTTCCTATGATTTAGTTACTGACAACAATTCATGGCTTTTGCAATACTGAGCTCTGTGGATTTATAGGAGATATACTAAAAATGTCATAAATTTAAAGTAATTTGGTAAAGGAAAATAGAAATTCAAGCTATCACACGAATGGCTTATGATTAAAACATGACATCTACTCTTCCTGATTTTTACAGCTAGTTAGATTTATCTGCATCTAAAAGGAGCCCCCCTGAGGAAATGGGGCTGCAGGCAGAGATTAACGATAACCAGTCTCTACTTAGAGTGGAAAACTACTGCATTTGAAACACTCATGTATGGCGATGAGAATGACAACTGCTTCTGAAAGCAAAAAGCTGACCAGAGTTGAGGGCATAATAAGCCCATAAATGACACTCACTTGCCCACTTCTTCCATACATCCTTCACTAACTCAAGTCCCATCAGCTTCACGAATCTTCCCTAGCAGTCATTTTATTTTTCTCTTACAGTCTAAATGATTGTGGCCTGCCAGGCACAGTGCAGGGCTGAATTATCAAAGTAGTCGGAAGTTAGACCAGCTTGATTCCTTGACTTCGTATATGTGTGGTATTAGGCAAACGTGTAATCTCTCTAAGCCTCAGCTTCCCCATCTGTAAAAATAATAGTGCTAACATCACAGATTCGTTTTAAGGATTAAGTGTGATAAAACATAAGTTAATTAGCACATTGTTTAAGTAAATATTGAAAAAATGGTGTTGTTATATTGTCGTTGTTCAAATTTAGTTGTGTGTGATGGTGTCATCAACTAGAATGTAAATTCCTGGAAAACAAGCACTAGGTCGAGGACTTCCAAGGAAAGAAGAGTGGGAAGGTAAGGGAAGGGAAGGAGAGAAAACTATTCAAACCCTCCCACCAAGTGACTGATTCCTGAAATTCTACCTTCATGGCATCATTTGTTTATTTTAGGTTTCTGATCTCATGAATCTATCGGTTTTGCAAACATCTCTCCCTCAAGATGAATGCAAGATCTGAGAGTTGTTTTTCATTCAAATTTTAAAGAGAACGTGAGAATATCAGGAACATGAGACAGGGCACATAACAAGAGATGCGGGTTATCTGTGCAACAAGGACAAGCCTTGCATGCTTCCAAAGTTCTCTGGACTCCAACCACTAGCAGCAAACTGCAAACCACTATGGAAACCAATAGGTCTCTTGATTCTGATATGGGAATCCTAGAGAGAAAGCAAGAGAAGTGACAGTTTCTCTGATGAAAGCACATCTTAATCTCTATTCCAGAGATTAGTCTCTCTTTCTTGATTAAGTTTCTACTCAGAAAACTCAGAAAAAAGAAAGAAAACACATGGCCACTACTTAATGGGTCTCTAATTTGGTTTTATTTTGATTCATGGGTTCTGCTTTTGTAGGACCCTCTAATTGCCCCCAAACACTCCCAAAGGTGCCAACTCATGAGTAGCTGTATCTTAACTTTTCTATTTGCCTCATCAAAAATGAAGGTAATTTTAACTAGGCATTTCTAACAGATATTTTGTTTCAATGAAATTGAAAAGAAACCTCTGTCAACAGAAACCAAAGGTATCACTATTGTCAATCTCTCCCCTATGTCCACAGTTACAGTCTTCAAAAACAAAAGAAAAACTGTTCTTCAGAGATCTCCAATAACCAGAGAGGAAGATGCTTCTGAGTGCTGGCAGGTCCTGGATGACAGGTTCCGGAAACAGAGACACCCTGCTGGCAGCAGCAGATGGAGTGTTCCCAGCATGAAACTGTTAACAAAGGGGAATTAGGATAACATGTAGCTTTGTGGCTTGATGGCTGTCTACAATTACAAGGCTCAGACAAGGGTCCAAAGCAATTGCACCAGCAAGAACACTTAGCTATGTAATTCAATGTTGGAGTTTTGTTGTTTTGAGATGTTTGCTCCATGTAAGAAGAAAACTAGGTAAAATCAGAGAAACCCCAGTGATATTGTTTTGGGGATGTTTTCAGAATTCTCCCATAGATAGTAAAGATAAAACAAGGCACAGTCAATACAAGGTCAGCATTTTTGTGGTTGCTTACAGCTCTGGCATTGTGGACAATACATCTACTTAAAAGGAATTCGCTATCTCTGATCACAAACTTCCAAGCCATTGGTTTACTGCTGCTTTAGCATGCTGCCTACATTTATAGCCCAGTCCTGCTATGATCTCATGAAAGCACAAACTTAAAGGTGGTTAGGGCAAGGGAAGGGAGGAAGGTAACTCAGCATCTTCTGTGACTTGGCATTGTTTGGGTTTGTAGAAACCCTTTACTCTTTCAGTAATCATGGAACTAGAATGACTGAATTTCATCAGCTTCCAGGTATACATCTTAATACCTTAAACTACAACAAACCCAAGTTCTCCCTCTCTATATTAGCAAACTCTTGTCTCTTCCTAGAGTTTCCATCTTATGTGTCCAAGAATCCCCAGGTATGCTAACTGGAACTCAGATGACCCTCAAGCCTGGAAAAATCCACAACTGCTAGTATGAAAGTCGATTCCTACAGAAGCCAAAGTAAGATCACTGTCATGGCCATTATAGCTAAAGTGCATTTGAACTCGGTAGACCTGGAATATTATCACTCACAAAGTAAGAAGAAATATATTTTTCTGGGATTAACTTAGTAAAAATTGGGGAGGAGATGGGAGAATAAAGAAGTCTTCTATGTCAATATTCTAGTAAACTTTTTTTGTGGGACTTGATGAGGTGATTTTAAAACTTGTAAGGAAATGCAAAGAGTTAGAATAGGCAAGATGCTTTTGAATAAAAAAGAAAAAGAAGAAAGGTAGGATGGCTTGCTTTTCCGGACATCAAATATCAAACACATTCTAAAGTTATAGTGATTAAGACAATGTGGTATTGGCCCAAATATATTTAATTATATCAATAGAATTTAAAAAACAGAAGCCCTAAGACAGGAGTCGGCACCAACCTTCAGACCTCACCACCACCTTCACCCTTCCCTTCCCCCACGCTTGCAAGCTGCCACTTCTCCTAAAGTATCCTCTCCAGAAGTTGCCAACATCTATCTCTTTCTAATCTGCTGGGGGATGGGGATCAGCAGTCATATCTTCAAGAATATTGTATCAAATATTGTAAGAAACAGCCATGTCATTGGGATCGTCTTCCTTCTCCCTAGTTCCTCCTTGGGCCACCTCCACATGGTCTGATCCAACATTCCATTCCTCACTCTTATTTCTAAATCTCTGACCTTAGTTCCACTCTGAGGAAACATTTAAGTCCCAGACCCAAAAGACTCAAATCCTTTCAGCTTTCTGCCCTGGGCTGTAAAAGCTTCTGCTCACCGATTCTTTACTTTTCCTTGCCTTGCAGTGATTTCCAACATCATTAAGAATGACAACTTCTGTCTAGAGAGACACTTTCCATTCAAAGCATGGTCCATGGACCAGCAGCATTTAGCTCCATTTGGAAACGCGAGGAAAATACAGACTCTCAGGCCACATCCCAGACCCGTCTGCACTTTCACAAGAGCCCCATGAGATTCATCTACACATTAAAATTTGAGAAGCTCTGGTCTAGAAAACAGAAATTCTGTTGCAACACAAATTCAACTTATTCTTTTTTAAAAATCTCCAACTGCATGACATTTTTACAGAACTAGACATAACTATTAGAGAAATATTTTCTTAATTTAAGTTCTATCAAATTTGGTTAATTCGAAATAATATCTAACAAGACTTCTCCCACATACTTAGGGAAATTTAGTATTTCTATATAGTCTAGAAATCTAATCTTTAATATATCTTTCCATATTCATTTATATAGAAAATCCACTGAGTCTCTAATTTATTTTTAACTAAAAATAACCTTTTCCTTTTTTCATATTATAAAAGCATGTCTTAATAGAAAAATCAGAAAGTGTACTTGATTGAAATGAAAATCAAACAAATTAATAAAATAAAATAAAACTTCCCAGAGATAACTACTGTAAGACATTGGACTACTACCATAGATATGTAACATTATTATAAATAACAGATTATAAAATGCAATCGCATGGTAATACCCTTTCTTCATTTATCTATTATAAACACATGCCAATAGATATCATTCTATAATATTTTTTATTGGCTGAAGAGTACTGATTATTTATTTAGGATATTACATTATCCAGTGTTTCGTTAGGATCCATTTCCATTTTTTTCCAAAGGCATTTTAAATAAAAGCTATATGATAGTTATTCTCTGGGCTTCATTCAATTGACTTTTTATAAGAAAATATTATTTATTCATTTGATTAATCTATATCACCTTCATTCCTTTATATTCACTAATAAACTCAAGAAATATATTTTTGGAAGAGGTGTGTGGATGTTTATGCAGCTCTATAAATAGATAAAACTAAAATCTGTCAGCTAAGTAATACCCTTTGATGATTATTAAGTGGATTGGCTCGTATTAACATTATTATTTTCCATATAGTAGATAAATTATATATGTGTTCTTTCTTGTTCTGGGAGGCTTTTAACTCACTTAGGATATGCTAAGAGCACCTGAAGACCAAAATCATAAGTTCAAAAATTAAAAACACATTGAGGTCAAAGTCGAAGTTGCCACCTGTATCCTGGTGATTATTAATCAGTATTAGCCTTTTCACAGATATACACACACATAAAAAATACAGCAAGGGAGAAAAATTATAAATAACATTTAAACAACCTTAAATTTTTTTATACCCGGCTGTATAGCACAATGTAGTCAATGAAAAAAAAAGTAGAAAGTTGTGGAGATTCATATGTGCCTTCTCTAGTCATTAAAAACACTGGTTTTCCATAACATGACACATATTTAGGTTCCTTTGCTCAGCTGGGGTTCTTTGGTTTGGAATTCTGGCTGCCTTAGGCAAATAAAGATGGACTATATTTTAAGAATATGGAATAGCAACAGAGGAAAAAACTGAACTGCCAGAAACTCTAGGATCTAGGCAGCAATGGTCCTTTCAGTTATTATGACAGAATGAATGAGCTTCAGTTTCGTAGTTAAAGAGTGTTCAATTGGCCCCCTCTTTGGCCACATTTCAACCCCTGGCCATTGGAGCAGGAGGACCTTGATTGATAGCCCCACTGACCTACAGGCCTGTGACAAGGAAGGTGCTATTACGAAATGAAAAGGAAATAGGCGCCTAGGCAAGCAAAACCAACAGCTGTCCGCAACAGCCACTATCTTGTGGCTACGCACTGGTATTGGTGGCAAAGAAAGACACCAATACATTCAAATGTCAGACCGAACTAGTTAGAGGCATCAGTGGCTAAAAGAATTGACTGATTCTTAATTCATTCTGAGAATCATAAAGAATGTAGAAAAAAAGAAGCCTATGATTTACAGATGCACAATAAATGGTTTCAGAGAAAGCAGGCCATTTTAGTTTAAATAAACAAATTATTAACTTTGATAACAAAAGTTTAAGAACTATGTCCATGACTTTAGTCATCTCACTTCTCTGCTAGCAGACAATAGTTGTAACATATGTGATATTAATGGAAACTTGTTCTGAGTTTGTAGTAGTAGTTATCCAATTTTAACGTCCATATAATATCACTTGGAGATCTTGTTAAGAGGCAGATTCTGATTTGGCATGTCTGGCAGGGGTCCTGAGAGTTAGCATTTCTAACAAGCTCTGGGGTGACACTGATGAATAGCAAAGTACCAGAGGACTGATCACATTTGGTCATAATTCTCTCACATCGTGCCATTCCTCACTCAATCACTGCATTTCTCACTAGCACTTTCAATAACAAGCAGCCACTTACCTTTCAGCAACTTTTAGAAGAATTCAGTGAGAAAAGAGATTAAAACTGCCCACTAAAATGAGTCTTGTGGATTTCACTTATACAAGTGCAATGGATGAAATGATTTGTGTCCCCCGCAATTTCCTGAAATCTTAACCCCCAACGTGATGGTATTAAGAGGCAGGGCCATTGAGAAGTACTTAGGTCAGAAGGGTGGAGCCTCATGAATGGGATTAGCACACTTATAAAATGGATCCCAGAGACCTCGCTTGTCCCTTCTGCCATGTGAGAATAGAGAGAGAATATGGCCACCTGTGAACAAGGAAGCAAACTCTTACCAGATACTGAATCTGCCATTGCCTTGATCTTGAATTTCTCAGCCTCCAGACTATAATTAATTTCTGTTGTTTATCAGCCACCCAGTCTATGGTATTCTGTTATGGCAGCTCAAGTAGACTAAGACACCAAGCGATTCCTTTTCCCTGAGCTCAGAAACTATACAAAAAAGGTACTTGTCCTCTGATCTGAAAACAAACGAGCAGTCTATGTTGCATTTTCAAAATATGCTCAACTCAGAAATCTAATATAGTGATTTATCTCCAAACCTTAAAATGGGGCATAATCTGTCATCAGAGTTGAGGGATTCATTTCTTAATCAAAAAAAAAAAGGGAAACTTTGAAACAAATCTATTGTATGCCTGATGGACAGAGCCCAGGCCTTGTTTTCACCTCTGGCAGTGACTGGCCACATCCTGTGAGCAGGGCCAACCCAGACCCTTTGGGTGCTGTGAGGTGTTTTTATCTGCACCTTGTCACAGATGCACTGAGTGATGGAGCATGGAGTGAATGGCCTATTTTCTCTTTAGAGATGCAGAGTCAATAGTGTTCTTGTAGAGCACTTGGTTTTCCTTGCCCCAAGGAGAGGTGGGGGCACCGCACACACTCCTTCTGGCATGTCACTTCCCCTGGTGGACAGCTGGGACTGGAGAGCCAGTGATAAGATAAAAGTAAAACAGAAACAACGGATGTCAAGTCCTAAGGCAAAGCATTATTTTTAGAGACTGTGGGTAACAGAGTAGCTAACACTTAGGGGAAAACAATTCCTCAATTTTTAAATTTGATTTCTTAATTTAGGTTCTGCAATGTAAAAATATAATAAAAAATCCTGCAACCAGGTCTAAGTTGAGTCTACAGCATGGAGAAAGAAAGAAAAAAGATCTGCTCATGAAGAATAAAAGTTACAATGCTTTTGAAACAAATCTGTAAGCTTTATATAAACTTTCTATGGTTCTTGCTGGTCTGTGTCCATTCATTTTCACTAGAATGCTGTGAGTGGAGGGCTCATGAGAACATCGTGGTCAGCAGAAATGGTTCTCACCCACATTTCCACTGACCATGAGTTTTTTTTCTTCCATTCCTCCAGGTACATTTTCTGAATATGTTCTCAGAGCTCTCTTTGGACATGACTAAGTACTCATGTCTATGGAGGACTTACAGTTTTATGAGAGAAGGATTTAATTCCAGACACTATGATTAGGCATCAGAACACCAAGAGGAATGGGCCAGAGGCCTAATCCTGGAGAAACCTACCATCTACAAGAGACAAGCACTAGTAGCTATTGGTAGTAGAGCAGAATGAACAGAAGCACAGACCTCATCAGTCAGATGTAGGTTCAAATCCCACCTCTAACACTATTCATCATTAAACCACTCGCTTTGCTTACTCTTGGTGAATTTCAGTTTCTTCATCTGTGAAATGGATATGATTTTTAGGACACAGAATAATTATGAAGATTTAATATTACATAACAAGCACTTATCACAATATCAACCAATTATTTAGTATATACTAATAATTATTATCATCAGTATTGTAGCTTATTGAAACTCTTCACTCCCAGCCTTGGCCTTCTATCCACTAATTACTTTCCTACTGTTCATGTTTTTGTTCTGTTTGTGAGAGCTGTTATGCATACTCATTTTAGCCACATATGGTCAAAAATATGAGAATATAAGAAGGAGCACCCGGAACATTGTGTTATACTCTTTGCTTATACCACCCTGGGACTTTTCTGGGTCTAGAATCTTAGAAGTGAACAGAAACCTAGAAATCTAGTAACTAACCCGATTTATAATAGAGCTGTTATCTGCCCCATTTTTGGCCATCGACAGGGCCAGAGTGGTGTCGATAGAGAGCAGATAGAGTGCAAGGAGCTTATATATCCAGTGGCGTATAAGGGAATAACCTCAAAACCCCAAGCAGGCTCCTAGGCCTGAGAGAAAATAACAAAACCTGGCCAGCTCGGTCATCTGCACTGGACTTTTCTTTTAGAAATACCACTGGGAGATGAAGCTGCCCAGCTAAGCCTCTCAATCCTTCTGCACCCTTTAGCAAGGATACTCTAGTAGAAAGACTTTGAAGACAACTAAGGCAATAAAAAGGTAATCTCTAAGGCCACTAGGTCTTGGCCTCAGTTCCTTGGGTTCCATTGCTGTCAAAAACTAAAACCCTCTCGCATACAGATGATGAGTTTGACTGACTGAAAGCAATGGTGTAAATCAGGGGTCCCTAACTCCCCCACTGTGGACCAATACCAACACCGGTCTGTGGCCTGTTAGGAACCAGGCCACACAGCAGGAGGTGAGCGGTGGGTGAGCGAAGCTTCATCTGTATCTGCAGCTGCTCCCCAGCACTAGCATCACCGCCTCAGCTCCGCCTCATATCATCAGGCATTAGAATCTCATAGGAGCACCAGTCCCTGGAGCCAAAATGGTTGGGGACCGCTGGTGTAAATGACACATATTTTTGTGTTTTTCCTGAAGACTAATTGCTGCCTAGGCAGAAAAATTTTAATTATTTTAATTATTATCAAACCCATTATAAAGTTCCTGGTGTCTGTGCATTTTATGCAAATTATTTAACCAAGCCTGTTTGGTTCATTGGTCACTATGATTTCTCCTACAATTAGTGTTTAGAACTCTAATTTATATTCAACACTGAGCAAAAAGCCACCAATCTCAGTCAATGGGGGATTCCAAATTTCTCCAAAGATCTAACGGAGCAATTAATCGAACCAGTGTCTTCGCCCAAACATTCAAATTCACCAAAGCGCAGTTTGAAAGTATCTGATTTTTTCCTAATACATAGAAAAATAAGTAACTTCAAATATAACCTAAGACATAGGATTTCAATTCCCAGCATCAGAAATTCAAGATGACCTTAGACACCATCAGATAGTTACCTGAGGAGTATCCTTTACTTCTGGCTACAGAGTAATGGAGGAAAGAGGGAGAGAGGAGGCAGCAAAGGTTTGCCAACCTTGGACATGCTCCCAGGCATCCTGGGGCTTTGCTTAGGCTGTTTTGTAAAGGAAAAGCAATGCTCAAAACCAGCTTATCACTTATTGAGTTTCTGCAAATTAATAATTGTCTCTTTAAAAAGATAGACGCCTACAGAAAGCATAAGCTTAGGGTTCCCTTGATAAAACTGTACCTGCGTTCACTGACCAGAGGACATTGGTCCCTTTCACGTTACTGCAGAACTCTCTATTTGGCACCACCCAAGACTCAGTGGGCTGACCTGGAGCTCCTATCTGCACTAGACATAGGCTTTCCGGCCCAGGTGCAGGGACGCACAAGTGAAAGCCCGCCTTATCTCCGCTCCTGGCTTCCTATCTTCTGCGGATAAACAAGGGCTCCAGCCTCAGACTATCAGGCCAGTTCCCCTTCACACATGCACATTTAACTGCACATCAGAGTCTGCATTCCTATCCCAAGTACGAATTCCTCTGAAGTAGATGGCAAGTGTTGCCTCAAGGAGGAGGATGATATCAATCCTGAAGTCATAGCCCTATAACAGTACGTATTTTCTCCCAACTCACACGTTTTTCAAAGTGGCCTTGACCATATCTTTCCTTGATTGGAAACCACTCTACAAACCAGAAAGAAATCAAGCAGCCCAGGAAATAAGCCTCAGCTGACCCCAAAGGTGGCAGATCAGGCAGCTGCAAAAGGAATCACATTCTTTGCTTAGTTATGCATCTAAGAGAGGCCACTCCATCCACTAGGGCTTGGGAGAACTCAAGAGGGGATGTGAAAACTACCAGGAAATAAATCTACCTTTTATCTTTCCCTGTTGGGGCCAATCACCTCTCCACATCTCTTCATTGGAAGCTTCGAGATCAAATGAGTTTCTTGGGCAATATCCTGGACAACTCAACTTCTTCCCATGACAGACATGACTGATGGGTTTAGCTTTAGGCTCTGGGTTTTCTCTTCCCTTATAGAAAGTGTTTTCCAAATGCAATCACAGACATCATCTCAATGGATTCTCAGTCCAAGGGAGATAGCTAAGGAAACATTATTATGTTAACAGTGATAAATAGACCAGGTGAATTCAGAGCTGTCCTGATAGGGCTGGGATGGTCCCTCTAACTCCTAGTCCTTTGTTCTTGCCTTTGATCCGTGTGGGTGTTGCAATTATGGCTTTTCATTTGGACTATCCTGTTGTTTGACACTGAGCTGAGCCATCTGTGACAGTGGTTGTCTCCAGGGCAGGGAACCGGGTGGCTGAAGGACCCACTGGGGGAGAGGGAAACTTCACCGGGTATACTCTTTTGGACTGTTTTGAATTTTAAATCATGTAAATTTATTGTCTATTCACGAAATTTAAGTTGACAAATTTTAAAATGTCTGTAGAACTTTACATAACAATAAGGAAGCATGAAAAAGATGGCCATAGAACTTTATAGGAGGAGATGTGAACATTTAAAGAAAGTAGTTAAAGCATGAGAGAAATAATAAATGCTAGAGGAGATGAACATTTAGTTCCTTTAGAGTATGTATATACCTCCTCCCACCCTACCTCTCCACCATTCCCAGCCTCACTAGTACCTCACCCAGAGAACAGAAGGTAGTATAATCTTGGTTTTTGTTGATATGTTTTTTTTTTGAGTATCAGAGTTTGGGACTCAGAGTGAATATGATGTTTTAATAATTTAACAAAAATTAGCTTAACCAAAGACAATGTATAACTTTTTAGCCTAAGAAACACACCTTTTATCATCTTTGTGTCCAAGGCGGTTGGTGCTTGGGATATATCAAGCACGAGGTAAATACTGAAAGAGAAGCCAGCAGGGAATGAGAGAGGACAGGATGAGACAAGGGTTCCGGGGATTCTATCCTGCGCTCTCTCCCATCCTCACTGACAGGTGACTCCGAAACAACAAACAAACAAACAAAACTGCGGAATGCGTTTGGTGCTGCTTCAAGGGGATGGGAAAGAGAAGTGCTGTGGCTCTGAGACACTTTCCTTCAGGGAACGCTCCGTGTGTCAGAAGACAGAACAATGGACCCTGAGGAGAAGTTCTGAAATAAAGCAATAGTGTTTGAATCCCAACCCGTGTTTCATTTGTGACAGATTCCTTGAGGTTGATCAGAAAAATATACTTTATGTATTATTGCTAGGATTTCAAAATCATGAACACTTCAACAGCTCATTTGTCTTGGAGTAGAGGAGAAGCTGCCAGAGACAGGGTTTGTGTTTGTCCTTGGAAATAAGGACAAACATGAGCTGGCAACCCACCATGTTCATTTTCATCAGCTTGCTCTTCTGCAGGCCGGCACCATCAACACTGTGTAAAGGGAAAATCAATAGAAATCATCTCCCTCATTGCAGGAAGCCAACTCAAGACTGTTTCTTGGCTCTGGAGCAAGTATCTGTCTGTCAGGGTCAGGGAGGTGTCTGCTGTTCAACTGGGAAATTTCTTACACTGTGTGACTGGGAACCTAAGAAGGCTTTAAGATGAAGAAACTGAGGCTCCAAGGTAACACTTTGCTTTAGGCAGCCTTACGTATGTGGCTCGTCCAACTCAAAGGTCATTAACTGAGACCCAGAACCAAACACCCCTAGAGCAGTGGCAAAGCCACAAACCTCATTGCTACACCACTCCTTTGTCAGGGAGGTCAAGCACCTCAGCCACGGAGCATCATTTTAAGAAGCTAAAACTTCCTGAAGAGCCTGATATCATCATAAGGGAGCGAGGGTCATAGGAGGGAGCTTCTCCCAGGATCGAGTCCAGACTCTGCAGCAAGGTGTGAGTCCTTTATGGTCTGGTCCTCATTTCTGCCCCAGCTTTATTTCCTCTCTTCATCTAACACGTTTAGTTTAGCTCCAGGCATAGGAACTACTTGAATTGTCATCCAAATCTGCTTTGCCAGATGCTGACCCCTCTGCCGGAATCCCTCTCCCACCCTCATGGCCTGACACCATCCCGCAACTTCTTCAGAAGTCTACCTAGGTGTCACCGTCTCAGAAGTCTTCCTTGACCCAATCTTCTCCCACCCCTACATTTTAAAATATAGATTTTATGATCATCACAAAGACAATTGCCATTGAAAAGATAGTTTGTTCCTTGAAGTTCTCAAGAAGCGGGCACGCCTGGCCACGCACGGCCATGCAGGGGCGGTCAGGAAGCAGAGGGGAGTGAGAGAACAATGTGGGCAAGAGCCTTTGTTGGGGTCCTGGTGGGAAGAACAAGACAGGTAGGGTAAACAGGCTTGGGATTCGTTAGTTTAGTTTCAGTGGGTTCTGGGGTGCAGGGTCTGTACCTCACTGCCTGGTACCTGGCCCCAGGAGTGATTAAGATAGGGGAATGGTGATCCAGAGTGCAAAAGCTCCGGGGAGAGGAAGTGGTGGGTATGCAGGCTCGAGACTGCTAGGTTTGCACGTGGAAGTCACACCTGCAGGCAAGTCCTTTACTACCTCTAGGAATTGGCTGACCCTGGGAGGAGCAGTCTCTCCAGGGTCAGCAAGGCCCCAAATGTCAAAATATCAGAAACACATAGTTAATACACGCTACCATTATTAGAAGTATTAAAGCGCTCCCCTCACAGGCACCTTGGGCTTACCCTCTGGAAAGACTGACCACTATTTTAATTACCTCTTTCTTTACCATTCCACCTCCCCCAGACTATGAGCTCACTGAGGACAGGGCTGTGTCTTCATTGTTGAGAATGGCAATGAGTTCCACAGAGATCAACTTGATAGGCTTCCAGGTCTAGCCCTTGGTTCTGATGCACTAGGTGACATCACTTGGAGGATGGAGTCTCCTGGACCATTTATAGCTAATGGGAATGTGTCATGTCTTCCCCCAGAAGCCTTTTCATTACACAGCACGATCCTGCCCTTCTTTACTTGGGAACCCACTTAGCATTGTTAAAGGTCCTCTCTTTGGGTTCAGAAAGCTAGACTGGAGGCAAAAAGTTCAGTTGTTTTCAGGTTCTTGATCTGTTTCTCCAAAACTAGGAAGAAAACAGCTAACAACGGCAAAATTTTTTTTTTTTAATATTCATTTATTTTGCTCCAAAAGATAAGACTGTTTGTAGAATTAAATGTCAAGGGAACTTATAACATTTCCTGGCAGAATTTTGTGTGAAGCTTGAAACCAGTCAGTTTAATCCAAATTAGTAGGAGCTTCAGAAAAAGATTCTGGCTTGTCCACAGCTGGGACAGAGGTTTTTATCATGGACTCTGCCAAATGCATAAGGATATATAAAAACAGGGTAGAAGAAAATTGGAATTTGGGGCCCAACATTTTTTAATAAATGAAAAAAACAAATGAAACCTCAATTTAATTAAAAATTGCCCCCCCTATTTTGGCCTGCCCTGTACTTTTTATGTCACTGCCCAAAAGCTATTATGTAGTTACTTAAACAAGAGAAAGGAATGGGAGTATTTTTAATTTTAAAGGATAAGAAAAAGAGAGAAAAAACTCTTGAGTTTTTTTTTCCACATCCTGAGTCCAAACAGTGGTAGCTTGTGTGTTTCTTTAGCAAGTTTTTCTAACAACAGCTTAGCAGTTTCTTTAAGTTCAAACTCTACACATAGCATACTAACTTACACAGCAAACAGAGTATATCCACCCATCCAGTTCAGTCAGAAGCACACCACTCCAAAGCCACTGCTGTTCTCTGCAGCTTCAAGTAGCACAACAGTAATTTTGCCTCCTTAGTAATGCAACTATAAATTTCTTATAATAAATTTGGAATTGCCAGCCAGTCTCATGAGTATTGGGTCTTGCCAATTCTCTTTGCTAAACACATGTATCGTGTGGCGGGGGGTGGCGGGGGGCGAGCCACAGCAAACATTAGAATGATACAGTATATCTTAACTCACTGGTTATTTGCCCCATGTAGAGACCTCCTGCCCCTCACATATGCAATCGCTGTCTAGCTTAGGTCTTGCATACTCGACAGCCTGCTGTGCTGCTCTCCATGCCCACTCCATAGGCTCCTCATGTTCAGGATGTCCAACCAAAATGCATCATCCTTTTCCCACCGTTTTCTGTTCCACTTTGTGTCATGCCATGCACCAAGTCACCCAGCTGGAATCCTGAATATCATTCCTTACTTCTCATCCCTACTCCCAATCAATTACCAGAACCCGCTCATTCTATCTAAATATTCTCCAATCAATCCCTACTACCATTGATCTAGTTGTGATCCTTACATCTCTAACAAAGATGACTGCGTAGCTTTCGGACTAGAATTCCAGGTGATGATAGTCCAACCAGATCTGGTAAGTTCGTCTTCCCACTGAAAATTCTAAGATAGCTCTGAGTGGGTCGGGAAGGTGGTTAAAGTCTTCCTGCCACACTCTCTAGCCTTAACTTTATTGATTTTCAGTTCACACTTCACACTCCAATGATTCTAAACTACATGTAGTTCTCCTATACGCCTATAGCCATGCTCTTTCTAGGCCTTTGCATCAACCAATCACCAGCAGGCAAGCCTTAGAAAATGCATAATAGGACAAGCACAGTAGCACACACGACTTGTACAGGAAAAGTGGTTATCATTAAAATAAAATAGAAAAAAAATTTTAAACATTTTTTCCCCCTGCTTCAACATCAATAATAAAGCATACCAGGTAGAGGCATCCTTTTGGGGCTGGATTGTCACAGCATCCTTGTTGGTGCTGGTTTCAGAATAGTCCCGACTTGAGACTCAAGCTATTGTCTCACCAGTTGTCTCTGAGTTGAAACCCACCAATTAAAAGACTTAAGTGTCTGACAAAGGACAAAACACTACACTACTCAGAGCTAACTTTTTGGAGCAATGTAGTGAGCCTTTCTGAGAAGGCTTGGTAAAGGGCTGCCAGAGAAAATAAAGAGCAAATGTAGAGAAAATTCCAAAGTTCGAAAATTCCAGATGCCTGTGGATGGTATGGAGCATGGAAAGTCTATCAAATACCTTGACTATCAGCCCACGGTTGAGTGGCTTCTGCAATAAAAGAGAGAATACCATTGTCATAACAAATGGCCCAGAAAGCCAAACACGTGACTCGGATTAGTTTCAAGAGCCTAAGTGGTGTGGCTGGAGTCAACTGGCTGGACTGGAACAGCAACACTGTAACCTGAGAAAGTGTCAACAGTGGTAATGCCCAGCCAAGGGCTCTGAGAGTGGGGGCGGAGATCCGAAGTAATCAATCTGCCAGGAGCAGGCTAGACACTTCATGGAATGTGGTCTCCTTCACCGCAAAGCAACCAGGTCAACTTCTGGCAGGAGTCACAAGTCTGGCACTAAATAGTAACTGCATCAGAAACAGTCCTTTACTCTGTGTCCTGTGTGTAATGGTGGATGTGCTGCCGTGTCTGGGACAATAATGAATCCAAGTAACAATGATGGCCACCTGGGTGGTACCAGCTCAACCAACAGCTTTATTCTAGTTGTTTCTTCAAAGAATGACAAGACAGTTGTCAGCAGCCACAATCTGTTTCCACTATTTGTACTCTAAGAGCATGTCTTTAATCTGCCAATCTGTAATTTTCCAAGTGAGAGATAAAACTGTAGGTCATTAGTAACAGCCTAAGAGTCGGCGAAAATAGAACAAGGCTCATCAAGAAGGGTACTGGCTGGAGCCCAGAATGGCTTTGAGTTCTACCTACTGACCAGGCCAACCACATCCATTTTCAGTTATGTATACCTGGTGCTGAGATAGAACAGCCATAGCAGCCCATTGACCACTCCTGGGTTTCAGTTTAGCCAATCCATCAGTGGAAGAGGCAGTGGGCATTTAGAGGAATCTCCTAAATGCAACCTAAATGTATTTTTAAACCCCCTAAATGTAACCTTTATGAATCAAAGACATCATTGGGCCAGTCCTTTGTTTTAGACAGTGGAATGTGGGATAAAGTTTTCCCCAAACAGATAGCTGCCACTTTTTCATGTAAATCCAAGATGCCACTGGCGCTAAGCCAGCTGCATTCTTGAATATACTAAGTCCATCTGACAAGTGAGGGTTATTAGGCTCTTCTTACGTTGGTAGTCATGAATCTTTTGATCCACTCCACAATGAAAGTATCAGGTCAGATGGCTCAGGTGTTCAGTTTTGACAAGAACCCAAAACAGCTGACAAAAACAGTTGTTTTTCAGAAGCGAAGGGGGCACGAGGAGGTGGGGACACCACCTCTATCTTTCAAAGGGCTCACACATCTTTAAAAAGGGGGTCAGTGCCTCCTTAGATATACAGAAATGTAACACATCTATGGAGAAATGTCTCCCAACAAGTATAAATTTTAAAAAGAGAAATAACGCAAAGAAGTTTTGTTCTTTGTACTGGAAGCACTCGGACTTGTGGTGATACTCCAGCTCATGATTTACAAACAAACAGCAAAGAGCTTTTACAGACTGCTAAAGCTCACCAATACCAGCTCTGACCAGCCTGATCCACTTCACAGACTCATAACATATTAGATAAAATATGTGGGCAGCCCATCAAAGCCTAGCTCAAGGACCATTTACGTTTTCAATTTTAATTTTCTCTCAGCCTTTTTTGTTTTTTTAATTTGACTAACTTCACACATAAGCCCAGCTAATCTTCACTGCTGGATGTCAGACAAAATAGAGTTCTTCCGATAAGCCCTCAGGAGAGAGTCAGGAAGGCTTGATTAAAGGAGAGGTTTTAAAGTCACAGAGGTCAAAGCGGATTCCTTTTTAGGCAATTCAGTTTGGCATGACTGCAATATGATTATCTCAGTTAAGAACATTCAAATTCTAGAACAAAAATATACTAAGCACATCCTAATATCCCAAGAAATAGGGCTAGCAGTTACATAAAGTGAAGCTGGCTTATCTTAACATTCATCTATTAAGCCCCATTTTGTTCCATGACCCAGGCTTCTTAAGAGACTGCCATGACAATTTAGCCTCCATCCCCCTAAGAGCCTGTCTACAATGGCTTATGAAGGAAGGGATAAGAGCCAAATTCCAGGTTGGCCTCAGTTATGTCTAAATGTCAATTTGCTTATCCCACACAGTAAAACATGTGAACATCCTGAGGCAGACCTCTCTTAAGGGAATAGGGTCAGGTTCCCTCGTAAGCTTTTTCACCCCAAAGGATAGACAGGAATGTGCTGTCTCTATGATTCTATGGCTAGATAGAATCACAGATATGTTTATCATTCCATTACAATTCTTTACACTCTAGACCTTATGTTCTCCAACCACTCCATTTTAGAGATCTCAGTGTTTTTGTAAAGTACAAACATCATCAGTCTAGTGTTATTGTGTCCATGTGTATGTTCTGGATTAAGGCATTTTTTTTTGTTTGTTTGGATTACAAACCACATTACTTGATAAATATCAGAAAAACGGGAGTGGGTGATTTGGAAATGAAAGTAAACTTCGCTTATTCTATGAATACAATCCTTCTAAGAAAAAAGATTTAGTAGTGTTATTTTTCTAAATAAGTTTATTATGGAGCAGAACCATGCTCCTGTAAAAAGAGCCAAGGTCCTTATTCTGGTATAATATTCCCTTTTGGTCAAACAGGAAAATCAACAATAAGGTCATCAATTTTCTCAGCTACACCCATGTCCACTTCTACCCCTATGCTCCATTAATGAATTTGTTTATTTATGCTCTGCTTTATCTACACAGGATTTTTTTCTACTAGAACCATTAACATCGGCTTAGTTCCACTGTGTTTTTTCAAGGGAGATTTATTATAATAGTGTAGAAAGATCATTTCTCCAAAAAATGTCACCTTCAATTTTCAACACATAAACATTACATTTTATTCCATATCTCTCTGGATTTGCAATACTTGATAAGAGTTGCAGCATAGGGTGTCAGTAGTTCTTCTAACCCAAACGACTGAGGCCTTTGATTCAAGAGCCGAATTTGCTTATGCTGGCATCCAGATAACACAACCTTAACATCCAATTTCCTGATGTTAAAAAATAGTCAAATCCCTGCTTCTTTAATTTAATTATAACAAGAGTATAAAACATATTACTTCGAAAGCTGTTTCTACGTCTCAAACTTTTAAGGCACATTTTTCATCCAATAATATAAACACATTCACTACAATGCATCTGGTATGTTAACCCACACTCTACTTTCCCCTACCAAACTTGAAATAAGGTTCTTTTTAGTTGTAATACCACTCTGCCTTAATATGCAGGGAATCTCAAATTTTAAGTGAGTTTCCTCCACAAGAAAATAGCGGTAATGCTGACTTACTGACTTACCTCCCAGAGTTTAAACAGTTTGAAAATGTTTTATTGCTCAATCTTAGTATTTAAAGAATTACTCATAAGGAAGTTAGTGGTAAGCTGCACCAAACCTGGGTCACTCCGGGCAGGAAGTGGCTGAGAAATTTGCAGCAGATTTTAAACTTTTTAAAATCTGCTGGCCACTTTGGCTAAACACACCAAAGACCACCTACTCCATTATTCCCTTCCAGCTATCACAGCAAAAAAATCTTTGTCTAGTAAGGATGGAAAGGAGGTTGCTTCTGATGAAACACCACCAAGGTAACCGTCTGGATTTTATGAATATTTAATACATACCAGAAAGAAAATTACAGATTTTGTCATATTATAAACATTAAATAGGCCAGCCCACAGACCACCTAGGGTTCACTCACAGATTATACCATAAATTCGTAAGAGGACTATCCAAAATGCAGACATTTTGCTAGGTGATATTCTTGCTGTTGGAAATATATAAAGAACACACATAAAACTAAAGCAATCCTGGAAGTGATTTGCTATAACTTATGCAGAAAGTAATAATATCCTGATGCCAGAAACAAAGTCTTTTTTAAAATAAGAGGACTTGAGACCTCTACTCTAAAATCAAAATTGGTTGAGTACCAATTTTAAAATAATTACACAAATTCATGCTCTGAGCCTTGTGGCATTTCACGATTGGGAGACCTAGTTTACTGATAAATATGAAAATAAACCTCACGATCATGAAGAACCAAAGATTAGAAGACCTCAATCAGTGGTAATAAAAATTTGAAAATTTTTTTAATGTTGGATAGTTTTTTAAAGTTAAAGTGACTAAAATTAATGTTGCAATGCTTCCAGAACTACTTGGACTAATTTTTGTTACAACAGAAAAATGGTACAAGGCTAAAATCTCTAATTCCAAATTTAGTCAACTCAAACTCACCCCCCGATATAACCTCAAAAACTTTTAAATAAGATGGTTTATAACAGAAATACGAAAATAAATCATCCTTGAATACTTCTAGATTTTCCCCAGCGTACTACAAATCACATCCAGAAACCCAAACAATCACTGAAATGTTTGAGATCTGCTGTTGAAATTCAGAGCTACAAGAAAAGGAGAGAGAACTCAGCAGAAGGCCTGCTCTCTCTCTGCTTGGGTACTGCTGGTCTTTTGGAGGTCCTAAGCCATGCATATTCAAGCTGTGAGTCAATAAAAGCCAGCAGTAACACTAAGATAATAATAACGACATAAATAAAAATAGGCTCTGGTTAGAGAGAGGGGATTCGTTTACTGCCGCCTGCTGAGGTACATTTGACCACTGAGAGCAGGAAAGCTATTAGCATCCTGAAGTAATGGGTGTAGTGGTTTTCAAACAAGATATTTTCATGATGGACACAATGTGGACTCAGCAAAGTTTCTCCTTCAAGAAAAATATAGCTTCTATTTCAAAGAGCTCTGATTAGGCTTAATACCATTAGGAAACCATCAAGGATTTGTGTTGTTGTTACCGCTTTTAACTATCAGTTACTTTCTAAACCAAAAATTGTGGGTAGTTAACTTGACCGACAGTCAAAGTTTAGGAATGCAGGAGCAAATCCAAGGTACAGACGAGCTTCAGATGTGGACAGGCCTCGAGGAGTGTGGAGGCTTTTTAGGTTGTCAGGTCCTAGCCTTTCTCATCATCACTATTATCATCGTCATGACTTACTTGTTTGGCATTTGTAAATAAAAATTCATTTCCTTCATATGTCTCTTGAAAAGCACTGAATAATACACAATTTTAAGAATCCTCAATAAGCTTTATTAGTTACAATGTAAATCAATTATGATGAAAAATCAAATTAAACAAATCTACCTAATGAATAAATTCACTATTAACTGCCTATAATATATCCAGCAGATATCTGTTTAAAGATTCAAGAATATTAGTTCCCTTTGTAAGTTAATTACCAAAAATATCACTGTTTTCAATTTCCATAATACTTGAAAGTACAAATATAAATTAAATAAGGTCAAAAACCACATATAACAAAGTAGTCTATAAAACAAAGCTAAATTTTAAAAGAATTGTTCAATTTACTTTGTAACATTTGTTACATAAAATTATTTAAAACAGTACATGTTTTCTGTATCGTACATCAAAGTTCACATCCAGATGTCTTTTTTCTTTTTTTTTTTTTCTTTTTATCAAATCCTTATTCTTTCTCCATTGTCAAAAACCTTAATTTTCACTCTTGGCTAGGTTTTTCTTCCTTTGCAATTCTTTTTGTTACTCCACTGAAATATTTCTCACGGAAGGAATTGTGACCTTGGTATGGCAGAGACTGATCACTTAGCAGATGTGAATACTGGTCCCGATTCTGGTTGGTAGCAAAATACAGGAAAAAAATGATGTTTGAGTTATTTTCTTTAGTTAGCTTGCAACTTTTACTTTAAGCAAAATCTTACTCCCTAGTGCCCATTTGTTTTTCTTTATTACCTGAATTAGAAATATACCACCACGTTATATCTCTACCATGCTTGAGTATCCAAAGTGTTTTCACCTACTTCACCTCATTTGAGCCATGCAATCTTCTGCACAGAGAAGATGAACACTTTTACTGAGAAAATAGAGACCCAGAGAGGGCAAAGAGAAGCATCTCAGGCAACACAAGCTGAGATGACCACATGCATCTTCTGATTCCTAGTTCAGCACAAACTGAAATCATCTATGACTATAAGAATTACCACACAAGGAAGCTTCCACTCCAAAGGTATACGACAACAAATTATTACATTGATATGTCACACATATAAATCAAACTAGGGGTATACTCATATTCAGTTAATGAAATAACTATACCTGGCAACTTAAAGTTACCACAGTAGATGAAGAAACAGCCTGAAAAAATGATTCCCCCACTTTTAGACTTTAGAGACAGGCAAGGACTGGTACTCAGACTTGATGTTTGGACGTTGGAAATAACGATCTGGGTTAGGATGTCATATTTTCAAGCTTAGAAGACTGAGAGAAAAACACTGAAACATCAACTTATCCAATTTCACTAGCCATATCAAATCATGAAAAAAATCTAATTAAAAATAAAATCTCATTTCCCATTTCTCTAAATTTATATTCAATTGTATGTGGATTAATTTGGTTTTGAGAATAGGTGTGGAGACATAATTAGAAAATATAAAGCCTAATTTTTTATTCTGGTTTCAATATAAAATGGTATCTACAAGTATATCTGGAATATATCAATCTTCAAAATATTTTTGTATTTTTCCTTAGTCCTATATAAGAATGCATATCTTAATCCTTTCTCTCAAATCTAACATTAATAAAAGTACAGGCATATCCAAAATAAAATAATGTTGGCTGATTTGTTTATTCAGAATCTATTTGCCACAGAATTTTTTTTTAATCACACAAAAGTCAAATTATTAAAAATGCCCAGATTTCCTAGTCATCAAAAAAAAAAAGGAGGCTACTTAAATTCCATGGCATTAAGTATACTATAGTTCCATATTCCTACAAACACATGAAAACATGCTAATGGTTACTAACTTCAGGCTATATAATCCCCAAAAGATAAAAGATAAATTTTGTCTGGTCAACCTGTAGGTATACAATTAAGTACCAAATGGAAGGCAGTATTTACTGGGTATTTATTATGGGCCAAAAACTATACTAGATGCTTTATATATGCACTCTCTTGTAACAAATCGGCTCTAAAAGATAAATGCACTATTATCACCACTTACAGATAAATACTTATTTAAGAGTACAGGGCCAAGATGACAGAGCTAGGATCTGAACACAGGTATATTTGACCCCAAAGACTACCCACTTGACGACAGCATAATGAGGTTTTCTCCAAAAGAACTAACTTCTTCCTCAACTCAAAAAGCAGGAGCATCTCTGGGAATAAATAAGTAATGGACTAAGGCTTTGGCAGCTGAATTGCCTGCCCAGAAAGGAACAAAGTAGATCAGAAGTACTATTAACTTAGTTCTAGTAACTAGAGGACATAT
>NW_006494612.1:16834309-16860455 GCF_000325575.1 Pteropus alecto | reverse complement strand
GGGTTACTATAGCCTGGGAGTATAGTCGACTTCAGAGGACTGAAGTCTGGCCCACATCTCAGGACTGTACCTGGGACAGCAGCAGTACAAAACAATGTTCCAGTGTTCAACCTCCGATTGTACATTTTAACTTTTATCAAGTCTGAAGAGTCATATGAAAGGAAAGGCCATGTCATCATCTACTTCTCCAGGTGTTCTAAATTCTGTCCTTATATCAAATAAGATCACTAGAAAATTTGTCCTCCTAAACTACATTAGCTTAACCCTGGAAGAAGTGTCTTTACTTGATTATATGTAAAAGCTAAGTTTAGATGCTGATATCTCTCCTTGCTTTTTCATTTCTCACATTTCTCTTGATTCTCCACCTAAGTCATCAAAATCAGAAACCTAGGTCAAATCCCTCTCCCTTTTCATCTCACATTTAGTTAGTCCTAAAATCTTAGATTCTGCATCCTAAATATCTCAAGTCCACTTCTTCTTTTCACCTGTAATTCCACAACTACCGATTAAGCCTTCCCCATCTCTCCTTGTTTTTTTCCTAAATGGCCAGTCGCTCTAGAGGCCTTCAGTGGCTCCCTCTTCATACGGACACCAAACTCAACCTATTAAAATGTAAATCTAATATGCCAGCATTGCTGGCTAAAACCCAAATGAGTTCAAACTCTCCCCAATTCTGAGGCTTTCTTTTAATGTTTAAGAGTTAGATTCAATTGCACATCAGTTTTCTGAATGTTCTCTCACTTTCCTCTCCTGTACAAGAGGGGTACAGCACAACGGCAGGAAATGAGATCTTTCCCAGATTTGCCCTCTGTCCTCTCTTCTCCCTGCGACTCCTCTAGGCCTCGCAAAATCACCTCTATGTGGAAATATACTATTGACTAATACGCTTCAGGGAATGTCCCGGAGCTGCAGTGGTGAGGAGGACAAGATAGGACAGAACTGTGTGATTCCAGCGTGCAAGCTTAGAATGCAGCGGCACGGTAAGGCAGCCAAGGACTGGCTGGGGACTGACTCAGGCGCTAGTGTGCCTAACCTGGCTAAGCTGCCAATTACACAGCTCACTGGAGGAAGCAGGAGACAATAGCTGAAACACAATGGAAGATAGACTTCCTCTTGGATCAAAGAGAGAGAGCTTAACAAAATAGCTTGTCTTTGACCAGGAGGATATAAATAGTGCAAACTGGTGATAAATAACAGAGAATATAAAGATCAGAGCCAGAGACAGGGAAGGAACAGCAGCAGTCTGGAAAACCGAAAAGTAATGACTAAAACCTATGCTAACTAGTGGTCACCTAGGAAACACGTACTACCTATGACATTCTTTATCTGAATATTTTAAACCTTAAGATTCACTCAGATAAAGTAAAGCAAAATAAGCCCCTAAAAGATGAAGTGTTGAGTACTACAGGGATCCAGAAGTAGAGAAACACATGCTTACGAGGAAAGCTGGAAAGACTATTAGCCTTAGAAACACAACCTTTGGGGGACAGAGCAGGTGGCGGGAGGCACGGGATCCTATTTTCTGTATCTCCCAGGGAGTAGAGAGGCATCAACATGAGGCATGTATTTGAGTCCTATGCTGGAACACCTCCTCCCACAAGACTGAATGCCCCCTGATTGTGAAATAAAGACATTCATAACAAAAACCCCTGGAGAACCCAAAAGCTCCAAATCCCTTGTATAGCCAGAAATCTGGCAAGGGCCTACTCCCTAGCAGCCTAAGTCCTGCTTCAGGGTAAGCCAGACACTCAAGGGACTTTGGTTACCATTTTCATCTAAATGGAAGAGTCACAGTTCATAAAATGTTCTACATGAAACATTCAGTATATCCATGGTCTACCACATATTATTACATACATACATGCAACTATCATATACCTATGAACAATACACGTTTCAAATATACCCTCATCTATATGAAATATACTATTTGCAATATTCAGAATTTATAACCCCAATGCTTAAGAAAATTACAAACTCAATATATTTTTTTTCTGTTTTCTCTCTCTCTCTTTCATCCTATCTTTAGTTTAGTTTACCAGGGCTCACACTTGAGATGATGATATTCAACTCTACATACTTTTCATCACCTTTTCATGCCTCTTCTCTATTTGCATTCCGGGCCCATCTCAAGCAGGGATATCTGCAGCTTTTTTTTCAACTCGGTATCTCAAAGGCCAAAGTGTTTACTTAAAAGGGCAAGAGTATCCTCAAGCAACACAACCCTTGATGTTCCTCAGTAACTCAAGCTTGTCCCAGTGTTTGACTTCTGGTTTCTCCAACACATCCAAATCTGTCTACCTGTATGCCAATGTATCATAAAACTTGAGTTCTGCCAAGTTTTAGGAAGCAAAAAATACTTCATGGAAAATAAAAACACACAAAGAACTAGGAAATGCTGAGAGAAAACCATGGTGATGAAAGATTATAGACCACCTTTCCCAAATTTTATAAATACTGGTTAAATTTTGGACCATGGTAGTCATTAGAGATATGAATATAATAAATATTAAGATTGTTGATTACACTATCTCTTGTTTATCACTTTTATAACCAGAAATTAAGAGTTTCTGTAGAAAAATCTGTACTAGCTAGAGATGGCTGCGTAATGGAAATACACAGCTTTCAGACCTATCGCTTAACCGTGTAAGACAAACAGCAATTGTAAATATGACAAGAAATATACAAGCTCTGATTCAAGAAAGCAACTAATATATATTCACAACGATGTGTTTTACATAAATCCATTATTAAATTTTCTGCATCTTCTCACAGAAGATTATCATATAAATTTTGCAGATAAGGCAAGGGAGTCTGCAGGAGTTTAAATAATCTGCCACAGGTCACATAGCTAGTAAGTAGCATTGCCAGAATTGCAGCCTAGATCAGACTTCAAAGCTTATGCTCTTTCTATCACACTAGGTTTTTTTTTTTTTTTTTCGTAGAGATTACATCAAAACAACGGTTAAAGAGTTAACTTCCCACATGGTAGATTAGTGGGTCCTTCAAAATAGAGTTTGACATTTAGAGGACATTCCTGACTGAACAGCAACATTATGGTAGCACATATTTCAAATCTAAACTTTTAGACAGAATCCCTTTAACCACTGTCCCACCCAGCCAATTTCCTGTCCTATCAGTACTGCTAATTCTAAACATAAACCACTCGAGGAATTTTAGCACACTTGCCAAAGAAACCAAAGGGAGCCTTACAAATTGTAATGTACTCTTATGTGTACACTGCCCTCTGCTGGCTGAAGCAGATTAAATCCTTTAAGGTATCTCCTGGTGTGGATATAGTTTAAAACAAAGCTGACCATATATCTGATAGTCAGGAGCACTCTGTTTTCTCAATGTCTGAGTCCTGATTGTAGTAAACATCCAGAGTCACAGAGCAACAACATGACCAGAATGGCTATTTTTCTTCAGAAAGCATCAGCATGTATTCTCACTATTTCATCTTTTAAAGAATGATGTGGAAATACACACATTCACCTTGGTGACTCTAGAATGTATCACTGTCATCACCTATTTCCAACCTAGAATTGCAAATTCTCTAGCAAAAGAGTACATAAACTAGACCTTATTCAAGCTACTCCTTAATTATTTTACGACTACATCAAAATAAGAGTATTAAAAAAAAGACATTAAGAAGGAAAGTACATCAGCCACTTATAACTTAATAAATTTTAACCTAAGGGGAAACAAATTCTCAAGAAAGAAACAAAATTATATCTCTTCCAGTAATATTTGAAACTGACAGTTTAAATGGAACGAATGACACTGGAGTATACCATGAGGAACATATATGTAAGAGTGTTTCCCAACCTGAGCATCATAAACTATTCAAGACGATTCTTCACTGATAACTCCACTTAGGTAAAACTATCCTTCTAATTACTGCCTTCTCCCAGGAATTTGCCATACTTTGTTATCATCTCCTTAAACAGAGCAAAGGTGTATTGATTTTCCACAGTATGGCGATTCAGCTACTTTCTTCGTTTGCTTCTCATGAGAAATGAGGCCTATGCAACACAAGATTAGAAAGTTTTTGTAATACTGATTTTTGAAGAGGGATGTCAGGATAACAATAAAATTCAGTGAATTTTCAAAAAGAAACCTTAGCTAGCCATAACTATCTGTTTCAACTCTTCCTTTGAATGCATGATTTAAATACTGTTAAATTTGATAATTTTTGTCTAGAAGGACCCAAAATAATCACTAAACAGGTACTTTTCATTCCATAAACATTTACTGAGAGGTGAGAAAAACAGTCAAGGTCTGTGATTTCAGAGCTTATATACTAGTGGGAGACAGACATTAAATAACATATATCCAAACATTAAATAACATATATCCAAACTGTGATTAAACACTGGGAAAAAAAATGTACCATAAAAATATAAGGAGACACCTAGTTAGACGGAGTGAAGAGAATGGACAAAAAAGGCTTCCCTAAGGAAGTGATATTTGTCTGAGACCCCAAGGCTGGATTAAACTTACACACAGAAAGAGGGTAAGAAAACATTCCAGGAAACACAATGAGAGAGGAAATACAATGTGAGAAGACTATGAGACCAGAAAGAAGTACATTCTGGGAACTGAAAGCAGGTCAGTGTGGCCAAGGCTTGGTAAACAAAAAGGAAGGTGGCACAAAGGGAAATTGGATGAGACAGGCCAGGAGTAGATCGGGCTGGTCTTGAAGGTTATCTGAGGGATTGGGAACTTTTTTTCTAAATTCCACAGAAAATCACTGATGACTTTTAAGCAGAGGAGTTTCATTGTTTACTTACGTTCTCAAAGATACTCTGGCTACTGCATAGAAAATATAAAGGCGGGATAAAGTGCAGAGGCAGGGAAACCAGTTAGTTGGAAGACGACAGCAGGAGCCGGAAAAGCAGCACCGCACCAAGTCTCTCAGGAGGGTTGAGGGGAGGAGGTTAAAAATATATACTACCATCCACTCAGCTATCGCAAACCAGATTTCTGAAACTTATCCTTAACTCCTATCTCCCTCACCCCAAGTATTCGATCAAATTCTGCCGTTTATCTCCCTGCCAAAACCCTCAATTCTATTATCTCTTCTACAATCTCTAGTCCTACTCTTCTTAGTTTACAGCCTCGTCATCTTCGCACTCCCATGCCAGGAGCCTCAACACTGGTATCACAGGTTCCTACCACAACTCAAACTTGCCTGCATACAGAAGCCCGGATGACCTTCATAAAACTTCTGCTGCTCTTCTAACATCCCTCGTGGTCTTGCCATCACCCAAACAGAGCTGAGGATAAACTTGAAACTCCTTGGTGTGTAAAAGACTTTCAACACCAGGCATCCCTTTGGTTTTCCACTTCATCTCTACCCACTCCTCCCACAAATACTTAGTATTTCAGTCATGCTAAAATATCTAAGGTTCTCTGAACCCACCACGAGCCTTCTGAGTCTCTGCATCTTTGCTGAAAATGTTGGCTTCCTCTCTGGACTCGAGCACCCTCTCCTCGGGTAGGTGCTCACTGGTGGTCACACGGCACCTTGCACACATGACTACTGAACCAAATACATTATGTTGGAATAGGCTGGGCGACCATTTCTCCCGCTGTGCAAGTTCTCTAAGGATAAGGACTATGCCTTCTTGGTCTGTTTAGCCTCAACACCTCACAGAAATGTTCCCATAAACACATGCTGAGTGATGAAAGCCATGGCCTGGCTTTCTCCTCAGGGAACATATAAGCAAGGGAAGAAAACATACAAAAGTGTGAAAAAATCTGTGAATGTAAAAATCATTAAAAGCCTGGTTTTATTCCTCATTTCTCATAGTACCGTGTCCAAAATGTCACTTGTCCTCAAGACCTTACATTAATATTTGTTTATTCTCTCTCAGCAAAAACTTAAATCCTTCTTTACAGAGAAAAAAGGAGTTATCATGTATGATTCTCAACTTCCTTGGCCCCACCCACCCTGCACTGCAAACTGGATCCCCACTGCTTAACCACGGCCTCACCTCTCACACCACTCCCTCCCCATATTCCAACCGAGGCCGAAACACTCTCATAGTGCCCCTTTAGTGCCCAAAACTTTTATAGATAGAATACCCCAAATTTCAGTGAAAGTACCTAATAATCATCATCAACTTATAAAATTACTATTTAGAAATAAAAGGTTCCCCTTAGAAAGGCATCACTTTGCGGATGAAGTTGAAAATCACTCAGAAGGAAACCAAATGGGTTCTATTTTAATTATAGGTCAGGTTTAAGTTGTCCTTTTACTGACAGTTCCTGATAATGAGATAATGATTTCTTCTACCTCACTAGTATTAACCTTAAGCCATTTATATTCTCAAAATGACAGTAGTTTATATAAAATAGCAGTTTCATTGCAAACACTTCAATACAAATGGCTTAAGAAACTTATTCTGATAAGTGAAAACCAATGATGCTGTCATCATAGTGAAAGACCCCAAACTGGTGATGCTTGACTAATTTTGCGAAGAAAGACTTTTGGATTCATCAAACATTAAAGCTATGACATACACTCTTAAATAAGGTGAGAGGAAGAAGGCAAAGAGATGGAAGAGAAAAGCAGTGGGTATATTTTCTTTCCTGAAATCAGCAGAGTGAAATGAAATGTAAATGACAGTGCTGAATATAATGGGCCTCAGTTCAGCTTCAGGGTAATTACCCATGTCCGGCTTTTGTTTAAAAATCCTGCTCCTCTTATCAAAGCTTCCCACTATTCTACATCTGGCACTGGACAGTAGCTATAGAAACCACTTGTGCTGAAGTTACACAACTATAAACAGCACTAGGCCATTTCCAAACTAAGAACAAGCAGGTCAAAACTCTGGCATCCAATACTATTAAGAGAAACCTCTAGCATTATTCTTAATGGGAACAAGGTAAGGCTGAAAAGCTTCATCTCTAAATTAGGTATGTACATATCGTCTGTACTTTTAAAAAATGTCATTGCTCTGCAAGATATTGAGTTACCTAGAGTCTATTAAAATATTTTAATATATGGTAAAACCTTCATATCTATAGTTCTGAAAACAAGTGACATTTAACAACTGAACTTCGACATCTAGCACTCAGCACATAATATCTTTTTTAACTGTAAAAAAAAATCATGCATATTCATGCTATCATGATGATACAGAGTACTAAGTGTTTTCTACATGCTCTCCACTAAAATCTATAATTTTATAAAATTCAAAATTTAACCTGAAATATTAAAATAGAAGGCCAACACATCAGATAAAAATCTAATGACAACTTATTATATCTAATATTTAATTAAAATTAAGAAGAATTACACTTACCCTAAGAGGCAAAGGCTGAGTAATAAACCGAAACACAGACACGCATGCACAGACTCATTTTAATTTGGAGACTATTCATATCCTAGTGACTTTTTTAAATTGTCGCAATCCATTAAAAGAAAAATTGATAAAAATATGCATATGTTTATATCAAGATCAAAAACAAGCAAAATTACTTTGCTTATGGATGATTTAGGTAGTGATAATGCTACAGAGGAAAGCAAGAAGGTGATTACCATAAAAGTCAGATTAGTGGTTACACCTGCAAAGGGAGGTGTTTATGATCAGAAATAGCAACAAAAGGGGGTGCTTCTGGGGTGCAGCATTACTCTGTAATCTTGACCTTGGTGGTGATTGCATAGATGTTCAGTTTATAATTATTCATTAAACTGTACACTGACGTTTTTGGACAAAAATGTGTGTTAAAGTCTCAGGGTTGGATTTTTGATGGCTCATGGGATGAGAAGAAGACATAAGTCCATGTTTGAATTTGAAAAACACTAGAAAGATAATTCTAAGTTAAATATCCATATGATAAATAAGGAAATATACCAAAAAATACAAAGAAGAAAATTTATCAGTCAAGAATAATAAAAAGAGCTCCAAAAGATTATGCTGACTCCACACAAAAACTTCTATTTCCCTAAACCAGTCATACACCAAACTTCTAGATCACACTTTATATTTTGCCAATGATCTCTGCCTAAGATTCTGTAACATCAGTATATAAAAGACTATTTTACAGTATATTAAAGACTATTTTAGCTTGAAAATATGAACATTAGAACTGGAGCATAAAGATAGATGCTCACTCTGCCTTCACAGAATTCTTCCTACAAACTGAAGAGTCACATCAAAATAGCACCGGTAAGTAGAAGGACCCATATAATTAAATGATTGCCTTCCTGGTGCAGGTAGGGGATAGCATCTTGCTTTTTCTTTTACCAGAAACAACAATTTAAAGCTATTAAGATAGCATTAATTTAACAAAAAATCCAGTTTGTCAGGCAAAATCATTTAGTTGCAGAAGTATAAAAGGCAACATGACAACCCTCTAAGATTTAAATTCAAAGAAAAGTACGATTAACAGCAAAAGCAATCATTCAGAAGTAGATGGATGACAAGATCCCTAAAAGTGAATTCATGCAACATGCTATGAAGCATCACCAGGCTTCCATCTGCTTTTATAAGCCCTTTCAAACATCTCAATTTATAATTTATAGATAATGCAAGCAGTTTCCTTTTGCTTTGCAAAATATTTTAAAAGGTTCTCTTTTTCTCTCTCTTTTTCTTTCTCTCTCTCTCTCTCTCTTTCTCTCTCTCTCTCACACACACACACACACATTGATGGTATATTGATTACTATATTAAGACCTAGACTAAGTTCATATCCAATCACCATGTTCTTACTTAGTGTCACCCTGTCCTATTTTTCTCACTGAAAAATAACATAGCATCTACTTTTCACCAGGCACATTGTATGATTGAAATACTTTATACCTAATCTCTAACCTTTCATCACTCTAAATATAAGGAAAATAGCTACCATCTTGAAAGGGATAAGCAAAAAATGAAAATATTTAAAAAAGAAGAGTCAACAAGAAGGAACCACCTTTAATTCAAATAGCTGCCAAAGAAAAATCAACTGCCAAAATTCATTCTGAGACAAGATAATGCATAATGGAAACAGGCACAAGTAATTATGTCAGTGAAACACCAGTTTATGATTAGAAACATCCCTATCATTCTAATATATAAACTACTATCACAAAGACTAATTTCTTCCACTTCAAGCCATTGATAAGTCATTTTCTCAAACAAGTGACCCCACCATCTTTTCTCTTCCTTCTTCATTTAAAACATGTTATAATGTTAATTGTTCTTTGTTCCTCCATGGCTTCAAATCTTTCAGTCCTTTAGTCAAATCCCTCAGTTTTGGCCACCTTACATACTGATTAATGAAGCATTCATCAGATTCATGTTATTGGACTCATTCAGTCCAAAATAGTTACATTACCTTTCATCACCTGCCGCTATGACCTTCCAATATTCCCTATTTTAAATCATCTAAACTATACTTGCTAGCCATTTAAAATAATTACAATTGATTTACACATTAAAACTTTAGTCTAAATTAATGTCTATGTAGTGTCTAAAATTAAACTTACTTATATTTCAGTACCTCTCAAATCTCTAGGAGAATAAGGTAGCATGTCAGGTAAACAAGCCACAAAACAAATAGGGCATGTGATGACCCATTTAGTGCAATGGCAATATTAAATATATATATTTTTTTATTTAAACAGTACTATAGAGTATAAAAGTTGCACAAATATATAAAAAATATTTCAAGAAAGTCTTGAAAATGGCTACTTTGGGTACTCTTTTGTCTGTCCAAGTATATTGGTAGAAAAGGTTGAGAGAGTATTGTTTTAGGTGACTTTCACTAGAGACATAACTATTCCACTCACATTCTGATCTGTTCCAACAATTCCAGAGATCAGGATTTTTCTCCTATGAATTTTATAAGAGAAAAATGTTTTATAGAAGTAACCACTGTGACCATAACTGTATATAGCAGTATTGGCTACATGTTGTATCAACAGAAAAAATGAGTTCTAAAAACAAATCACATTCTCCCATGGCCCCATGAGTGACGAAGAAAGACTATCTTTAAAAAGAAACTAGTAACATGACATTCAAGAATATCTGCATTTTAATCTTGGTATATTCTAAAGGTGTTTTGGTAAAGACGCAACATGATGTAGAAAAAAGGATACATAATGTCAACGACAAAGAGGAGTTTCGGTTGCAACTCTGACAATTTCTAATCACAAAAACATGCAAAATAATAAGATTAATGGAGACGAAAGCTTGGCAAACAATAAACCATTATAAAAGTGTTATTTATCATTCATTTAGCTTTCAGACTGTATCAGCAGGGAACAATGACAAAACATTGGCTCTTCTTATCAGGCATCTTCATAATTTTAACATGCTTGCCAAGAATTTCTACTAATGCTCAATAAATCTAAAAACCATAGCCAATAATCTAAAGATACAGCATTTTATAGAATATCCATATTCGTTAGACAGTTTCTGCACTTATTTACATTTTTAAAGAGGGCCAAATGTTATACTGAAGTTAAATCTAACAAGTGACTAATCAAAAATACAGTACACGAAAATGTAAAAACCTAAATTTAATAGTATTCCATTGCCAAAATCAACAACACTGAACAATTTGTTAGACATGCATGAGAACTGTTTGACAATTTTATGTCACCACTTGCATTATAAAGGACTGAGATCTTGCTGCAATTATACACACTTCTCTCCACATAAATAGAAAGTAGAAATGAAGTAGTTAAAGACCAAACGTGAATTTAACAAGATAGTATTTTCAGTTATAGTAAACTCCATACTAGTTAAAACTCACTGATTAAATTTGGTCTTATACAGTTAAGACCATTTCAAAAACTACTTGAGCATTAGGTTTTTTCCTGTTTTTTTTTTTAATCAATTTAAAAAGGACATAAGTAAAATAAAAAGTAACCAAGCGAAAATTAATACTGTCTGTATAGCTTTAAAAATACCTAAGGTGAGTGCCCTTATCATTTTTATATAGAAGAAAAAAATCTCAGAAGCATCCTTAGATTATTATTTCTTCTGAGTATCAAATAAATTTACTTAAGAGAAATATTATAAATCTAAAAGTAATCTTTCTTAAATTAAACTCAAGGGAAAGCATTGTCCACAATGGGTCTTAATTTTCCCATTAATATAGAAATGAAATAAAATCAGAAATGAAATAGGTAATATGATAATTGATACCATGTAAGTACAAAAAATCGTAAGAGACTACTATGGCAATTAAATGCCAATAAATTGGACAACCCAGAAGATATAAATTCCTAGAAACATACAACCATATAAGGCTGAGTCATGAAGAAATCAATTACATAAAATCTGAATAGACCAATTACTGGTAAGGAGATTGAATCAGAAATCAAAAACCTCCCAACAAACAAAAGTCCAGGACCAGATGGCTTCTTTGGTGAACTCTACCAAATATTAAAAAAAGAATAACCATCCTTCTCAAATTCTTACAAAAACTGGAGAAGGGAACACTTCCAAACTCAATTTATGAGGACAGCATTACCCTGATACCAAAACCAAACAAGGACACCACAAGAAAAAAAAACTACAGGTCACTATCTCTGATGAAGAGATACAAAAATCCTCAACAAAATATTAGCAAACCAAATTCAACAATATATTAAAAGGATCATACACCAATATCAAGTGGGATTTATTCCAGAGATGCAAGGATGGTTCAACATCTCCAAATCAATGTGATATAACCTATTAACAAAATGAAGGATAAAAATCAGAAGATCACCTCAACAGATGCAGAAAAAACATTTTACAAAATTCAACATCCATTTATAATAAAAACTACCAATAAAGTGAGCATAGAGGGAATGTATTTCAACATAATAAAGACCATATATGACCAGCCCACAGCTAATATCATACTTGACGTGAATAGCTAAAAGCTTTTCCTTTAAGATCAGGAACAAGACAAGGATGCTCACTCTTGCCACTTTTATTCAACACTGTAGTGGAAGTCCTGGCCACAGCAATTGGGGTTGAGCAAAAATTCAAAGGCATTTAAATTGGAAAGAAAGAAGTAAAACTCACTATTTGCAGATGACATTATACAGAGAAAACTAAAGTCTTTAGCTTGGAAGATAAACACCCTATCAAAAAATTATTAAGACTAACAAATTACGGAAAATTGAAGGATACAAAAATCAGCATGCAAAAATCAGGTGTGTTTCTATACGCTAATAATGAACCATCAGAAAGGTTAAGAAAATAATCCTGTTTACAACTGCATCGAAAAAAATAAAATACCTAGGAATAAATTTAAACAAAAATATGAAGACCTGTATACTGAAAACTATAAGAAACTGATGAAAAAAGTGAAGACGCAAACAACGAAAAGTATCCCATGTTCACAGGATATTGTTAAAATGTCCATGCTACAGATTCAGTGCAATCTCTATCAAAATTCCAATGGCACTTTTTATAGAACACACAATCCTAAAATTTGTATGGACCAAAAGAAGACCCCAAATAGCAAAAGTAATCTTGACAAAGAACAAAGCTGGAGGCATCACACTCTCTGGTTCAAACTATGTTACACAGCTATTTAATATAGTATGGTATTAGCATGAAGAGGTACATAGATCAATTAAACAGAGCAGAATGCCCAGAAATGAATCCATGCAAACACAGTCAATTAATTTACAACAAAGGGGGTAAGAATAAACAATGGGGAAAGGACAGTCTCTTCAATAAATGGTGCTGAGAAAACTGGACAGCCACATGAATTGAATGAAGCTGATCTGGACATGAAACAACACAAATGTTATTTCTCCTCAAGCTTAAGTAAACTGTGTGTGTGTGTGTGTAGGGAGGGAGGGGGGAGAGAGGTGGGGAGATAGGGGAAAGAGGGAGGGAGAGGAGGAGGGGAGGGGAAAGTGAAGGAGGGAAGGGGAGGAGAGGAGACAAGGCAGGTGTTAGGTCCTAACAGATGAGGGGAAATTCCTTTCTCCCTAACACAACTGACATTTTCTCTTCAGTATAGTCTGCAATCAAGTAGGTCATGCTTTTAGAGAAAAATGGTAACTGGTAGATCGCTAATTAGACAACAGTTGTTTAATTAAGAGTGCTCTGTTTTAAAACTGAGTTAGCAACAAGGTGTCAAATAAAGCCTGAGATGTTAAGGTCAACTTTTATTTCTATTCTTTTATCCACTTCTGTATTCTACTCCTACCCTTTAAACCCCACCAAATGTCACAAACCTCTTAAACTTCTACTTCTTCCTGAATTCATCAATTTTTTTTTTTTTAAATCAAGGACTAAGATTTCCAAACACGATTAAAGGAAATTTAGAAAAAACTGAGCCATGCAAAATTTATCTAGAAAATATTTGGATAATTTACCTCAAATTTCTTCACCTTTTCCATCGTTATCAAGCGCCTTGATGTGTGACTGGAAAGCTTCTGCTCACAGTTGCTAATGAGTTTCAGGCAAGGGTGCCAGGGTACCATCTCGTCAGTGTATCTGAAGGGAGAACAGCTGCCTGTTATGAACACATATGTGTACCCCACATGGGATCATCGTGGGGGTATATCCAGTGTGGTATGGAACCTCCTCTTACTACATCTGTACCATTTTCTTTCAAATATGCTAATTATTTACATAACCCGTAAACAATCTAGATTTTTAAAAAGCGAAGTACTTGAATATTACCACATCCAAAAAAAGTAGTTTAATTTTTTTACCTGTAGAATGAGAATGAGAGAGAGAATATACGTATTTTTTATTGAAGAATATCAAGCATTTAGGCCACAAAAATACAAGATGATTCTACCCTAAAGGATCCCACAAGACCACTTAAGACAGAAATACATCCTACAATCTCACATTCATGAGGAACTAATTAATCTGGAGATTTTTATAAATTCTCAAAGTATAAAGTCTACTGCAGCATCTATATTTTCCCCTATAAAATGAAGTGCCCCTGCAAAATTTTAATGGTATCTTGAAACCTCTATCAACTTTGTAAAAGTTATGAGATTATTCAAATGAACTCCCAATATAAACACTACAGATGATATCAGTCCTCTGGTCACCTTAACCCATTAAATAAAACTGAAGCCAACGCAATGAACATTGGTGACTGCTGCTGGGCAGCACAGGTACTATGTGAATGGAAATGATGGCACCTAAAACACAGTAGTTCCAAACCTGACATCTAACAGGTTGTTAGCCTCAATCATAGCAAAAGACTAAGGTGACAGACATGGGGGAAACAGCTATAGAGCAGAATGGAGAACATAGAGGGAGGGGCTCACTAGGTATGGGTATCATTAAGAACACTGTTATTGCCAGTTTTTATTCTTCCTTTGCAAATCTTAACACATTTGTAGACAGTCTGCAAACATTTATTAGATGGGAAGTTTTAAGGCTCTGGACCAAAATGGGAACGATGATGATTAGCACTTCATGTAAGGACTACCATCTCCTCTAGCCTGCTCTAATATGTCAACACTGTCTTTACCACTACTCTTTCATTGACCTCTCTAGGTCGTTCTGACCTTCAACAAGCTCTCCTTTATTACCTCAACCACAGGCTCAAAACCTTCATCACCTACCTACCAAGCAACATTCACAATGCAATTCATTTTATTATCAGTGGAAAGAATTCTCTTGAAATCATCCTCTGCCTCCTTCCTAGGGCTTTCCAATAAGTTAACGACCATTTCAGATTTCACCTTATCTAATTCTTTAATGTTCACTATATTGTCAGAACTGCTATAGTTCTATAACATTTAAGTGGTAAGAGAGAGAAGGTAGAGCCTTGACCTTAAGCTTGCAAAACATCAGGGTTTATAGGTCTCTGAAACTGTCAAACGTAGTAATGTACCCTTTATTAAAGAAAAAAAGAATCTTTTATTTCCTGGTAGAGTTGACAAAGTATTCTTTTACATGTTAGTTAAATATATATAAATTAGATATAAACAAATTTATATATCAAAACTAAAAGTACAAAACCAACATAATTTTAATATTTGTGACATGAATGATGATAAACTGCTAAAACTAAATCACCAGCATTTGGCTTAACAGCAGAAATACATATTTGCGTGTTTTGATTACCTTTTTGACTTAATCTCTGAGTTTAAGCATAAAGGAATATCATTTGGATCATTAACAAACTTGTTTTAACCACTACTCTATTATGTTAACACACTAATCAATTTAACAGTGTACTCCCAAAATATCACACGAAAAAATGAAAACTAGCTGTTAACAAAAAATTCTTTACTAGGTATTCACTAATATATTTCATACCCAAAGACTGTTCGCAAACTGTTAAACAGAAGCTATAAATCTGTACTATGCTTGGACTACTATGATAGTATGGTATCTTATCTTAATTCCATTTTTATTACTATCCCCTATAATCCAAGCACCTATTTACAACATCAGACAGACTAGGCAAATCCACAGAGATAGACAGGTGGTTGCCAGGGACAGGGGTGGTAGTGACTACTTATGCATACAGGGTTTCATACTGAGATGATAAAAATGTGAAAGGAATTAGATAATGGTGATGCTTACAAAACTCTGTGGATATACGAAAAACCATGGAGCTGTACACTTTAAAAGGGTGACTTTCATGGTATACAAATATTTCAGTTTTTTTTAGAAGCCAAAATAAACTATGAATATAAGCCCCTAGCTTTTCCATGAATCAATTATGAAAGTCATTTATTTTCCTGTGAATCTTCATGTCTCAGGTTAATTACTTTGAAATGTTACTAGAATTTCACCTCCCATTTGAGAAACAGATTTTGTGTTGATTGGAGCACTTACTGAAAACAGTCTAAGGAATCACTTTTTTCAATTTTCTAGATGAGAGATAAAAAAACATGTCCTGTTCCATGCTCTAAGCCACCACAAAATTCATTTTATTACAATTAAATTTTATCCCCAAATCCTACTTTGGGGCACTTTATTAAGCTTCTTCATTTTGTTATAATTTTTATCATGAGCACTAGCAGTTTGTGTTCTATTAAAGGACATCTTTCATAAAGAAACACGATTATTAATCACTTCAAGAAACTTATCTGTGTGCAATGACAGTTAGAAAACACTATATGGACATGTAGAACCTGGGCAAACAACTATACTCAGTAGAAGCTTGTTTAGTAGTGGATTCTTTGCTGCAATTTAGATTGCCAATCAGAGAGAAAACATGTTTTTAATCATCAGCTACAACGATTCTTCACAAATAACTAAGATTTTGGTAGTATTTGTTTTTTACTACATCTTATATTTTTCAAAATGTTCTGATTTTACAGAATAATATCTAAACTTGATTACAACACATCATTCTTATTTTCAGGACTTAAAGTCTATATTGACTAGATATGATTATACAAAAAGCATTTAGAATAGTGTTAACTTGTCTGTCTTTTAACAATGGCAGTTGGAAGCTGTGCTGTTTTTCATTTGTTTTACAAACATTGTACTGGAAGTTATAAGAGTCTGGCCTAACTTTAGTCCCCTATTTGTTTATCAACTGATAAGACTACACATTCATGACCAAACCTCTTAACACTGAACTTATATTTTGTTGCTAACAATAATCTCGTTTAACCTTTTCATTTTAGAAATAAGGAAAATTAATCCCAAGCAGTGAAATGACTGGTCTAAAGTTAAAAGCTAGTTAGCTAATGGGTTTCCTTATTTCTAGTGCTATGTTCCCTTAATTCAACATCCTGCCAGATCTCAGGTACCTGGTATATGAGAAGAGCATATTTGTTTACTTCTGTGTGAGAGTGGTTCTTGTATGAGACAAGCTGAATTCTAGCAGCAAGTTTACTTAAAATAATTTTTTTAAAAGATTTCTATGAAAGATTGAACAGCCCAATTTTAAGCTTGATACTATCTTTCCAATCTAAATATCCAGTCTTGTTCGAGACATCTTGTCTTTCATTGTATAGCTCTATTTACAATTAATAATTATTGAATAAAAACCCAAACCAGTAATGCTGAACATAATGAGGGCCTTAAATATACACACAGAATTTATTTTGGCATTAGCTTTTAAAAAAAATTTATTGCATTTAAGGTGATCATAATAGCCAACAAATTATTAAAACAGTAGTAGAGGAATCACTCAGCTAAGTGTTAAAAAGTACCTCTGTTTGTGACCATGGAAAGAGAGCCGCTAAACAGCTATATCAGGCACTGAACTAAGTGTGACATACAATAGGGGTTGGCAAACTTTTCCTCTAAAGGGCCAGAGAGTAAATATTTTAGCCTCTGTGGGCCATGTATGTTTCTTCAGTTTACCAACCCCTGATGTAAAAAAACATAAAATAAAAAAGTCAAAGCAATTCGATCAGTAGGAGAAAGGGGCCTGTTTTATACAAATATGTAGGTAAACAAAGACTACCGTAAACAAAGACTACCATAAACATTAAATACGAAGGTATTTATCCTGAATACAGTTAGACAGGGAAAAAATTATGCCAGATATACAAACACCGTAAGAAAAATGAAATTAAAAACAAAATTATTTAATATTACATACTCTGGTGTGTACACTGGTAACCAATAGACTAGTCTTCCACCTAATACGAGGGTCTCAGCTGCAAAATTTAACAGGTCAAAAAACATATCACTCAGATGATAACTCAAGGAAACAGGAACGTGGCTTTCTGGACTAGACAAAGAAAACAAAATTTCAAAATCAGTGGAAAACTTTGAGGCTGCTAAACTAAGTTAATTAAAAAGAAGCATGTTGCTTCTTCTCTAATTAGTAGCACATCATATTTAACTTTCGCTTACCATTTTTCTATCCCCTTTGGTATTTCCTTCTGTGAACCTGTTCTTCTTGTAGATTCTCTGATACCATATGGAGCTAGACAGAAAAACAGAGGTAACACAGATCGTCAAAAGTCACCTAATCCCCAGTGAGGAGCAGACAGACATCATGTGCCTCCAGATATGACACCCTGAGAAAGATAAACACCATCTATGCAATATTCCATGCTGAGAATGCATAATACTAGGAACATTTTATTTAAAAGGTGGCAGGCCATTGTGTTCTTCAAAAATGTCAATGTCATAAAGACAGAGTAAGTTGGAAAAAGTGTTACAAATCGAAAGATATCTAAAAGATACGATTAATAACTACAATATCTGACACTAGACTGCATACTCTACTAGAGAGGAAAATATGCTATAAAAGTCAATTGACAAAACTAGATGACAAACTACAGATTAAGCTATTATACTGATTTATTAAAACTGACACACCTGCACTGTGGCTAACTAAGAGACTATCTCTATTCTTAGGAAATATACACTGAAGTATAGGGGTAAAGGTCCACACTGTATACAATTAACTCTCAATCAGGAAAAAAAATACATATTTTATATAAATATAATGAGAGCAAATAACAGATTGTTAATAAAAGTTCACCCAATTTTCATAAAATATTTTTATACTATTATAATGCCTTGATAATTTTTCTTTTGTTAGATCTGAAACCATCTAAGTTACCAAAGAACTGAAGTGGGCTGAGATAGAAGAGTTAAGATACACTTGCCACTATTTACAGATTTACTGCCAAATACTTTGGAAAAGGCAAATCTATTCTTAGATAGGATGCCTGAAAGGCCCAAGAACTCACGAGGCATGGGAAAACAGTTCTCATGCACATTCCTGAAGCTCAGTGGGTTCGCAAGCCCAGTGGTTCACAGAATCCCAAATATCTTGTAACTCTAGAAAGGAGATGCCAGTGAAAACAGGCACTACAAAAAACACAAACACTTACACATGGAGAAATATGTGATATCTGATACTCTCTTGTATCTGACACCATAATTGCAAATGACATTTTGGCTCCACTGGGCATACTAATGACCAATTACAGTCAAATATAAAACAAACATAAAAACAAATACGTGCCTCAAAAAATAAGTTGAATAGAGAAAAGAATGACAAGTTAATATATATAGTTTAAAAAAATAAAACAGTGAACTCTTATTTACTTAAATTGGTATTCTACCCTATATTTGTAATTTTCTCCTTCTTCATTATGTGAAGAAGTCGGGGATGGGAAGAATACCAGTACAAGTTGACACTTTGTGTGTTGGTAAATTTTGTACTTTAAATGTAAATGACTTTAGGAAACTAATCCTGCTCTGACTTTTGTATAAAGATAAACTTACGATCAGTGATGATTGCATCAAAATACGTGCCCTTCCTCCAGGAAGGTTTAGATGCATCTGAAACCAAGACATCAAGGTAATACTTCTCTAAACCATACTGACGAAGATTTGCCCTAATGTTTTCATCCGGTCCTCTCCATTTCTGGTTTTTCCTACTAGCTTTTCCTGAAGGGAAAGAAAAAAGGAGACAAAGTACTAAATCAAAAAGGGCATTCTTATTTCTTGCCATTTAACTAAAAGCGATAATTAACTCATCTAAAACTACATTTACTCAAATAAAATTTGCTTTCATTTAAAATTAATTTTATTTACACAAATAAACAATTATTTTATTTCAACTTATTATAAATACATTGAACAGTAAAATTTACTGACATCTAAATGATATTGCTCTGTCAGCTTTCAAGTAAAATTGCCTTAAAACACTCATTCAATACTTTCTGAGTTCAAAGTATATATTCAGAAGATACACAGTTGAATAGAACATGGTCCCTCACCTCCAGCAGCAAACAGTACCATGTAGAAGAGTGATGAATCAGATAAATGAAAGAGAAATAAGGAGCGCTAATTTGGGAAATGCCAAGAGCTGTGACCATGAAGAGAGGCAAAATGGAGACGTTACAGATGAAAAGTTAAAATAGAGGTTGAAGGAAGAAGTTCAAAAGTTCTAGTTTAGGAGACAGAAGTAGATGATGATACCATCAAGTAAGATGGGAGAAATTAAAAGGAAAAAGCAGCTTAAGAAAAAAGATGAGATTCACTTGAGATATACCAATCTTGCTTGTGAGGTAACTACAGAACATTCAGAAAGAAGATATTCAGCAGGTAGGGGGAGGCCAGAATATATACACTTGGGAGATAATCAGTACGTAAACTTAAGTTAAACCCATAAGAATAAATGACATTACTAACCTAGGTGATACTTACGTAAATGTTTGTTCTATAAATATTCTATTTTTATATACTCTTCTGTATTATGATCTACTTCACAATAAAAACGAAACTTAAAAATCAAAAAAAGAAGAAGGGCATGACTCCGCACACAAGTAGTGGATGGAAGCGGGAAGAGAGATGCCCAGAGAAAAGTAGCATGTAAACACAGGTCAAAGAAAACTACAGGGCCTTAAGAGATTGAGATGAAACAGTCAAGGAAATAAAAGTACCACCCAATGAGACTACCGTCTAGGAAACCAAAGAAGATTTAGGAAGGTCAACACTGTCAAATGCTATAAATCTGTGGCTTTAGTAACAGTTTTCAGTAGACATGAAAACTGGTAAATAATGGGTACGAGACAGTGAGAGATGAGAACAAGTAAATACTAGTTTTTCAAGAAGCATTTTGTCAAAAGTAAGAGGAAAATAAAATGGTAATTAGAAATCCCCTATAGGATTGCTAGAAAAGGTTTTGTATTTTTAAGAATAGGAGAAACTTGAGAATATTTGAGTATAGTAAGACACTAGAAGCATAGGAAATAGAGGGCATATCTAACAACATCTTGGATAAGCTCTGAGGAAACTCTTCATCCATCAGAATTCTACCCAAGTACTAAAAGTTTATAACATAACTTTTAAACACAACTTTCATAAATAAAAATTCAAATAAATTATATAGGACAATTTCCTTAAAGCAAACATACTGTTCCTACTAAAAGCCAACTGGAATAATTCTTCTTAGCACTTTATCTACTCTAACACATTGCAGACAAAGAATAGTCTTTTCTGGTTAGCCATTTAGGTGAACTTGATAAAATATAACTAATTTTCCTTATGATAAATATTACTAAATTCCTTATAGTCAGAGTAGGAAAAAAGACAAGTCATCAAGTACGGTATGTCAAATTGTTTCAGCAAAAGAAAATTAAGGATAATAAATTCTTACCTATAACAACTTACAGTATAAGAAAAAGGAAAAAAGTATTTTAAAGGTTGATTCTAGTTACAATAATGGAATACCAACATAAATATAAACAATTTCAAAATCATCAATGAAAACTGACATTTTTAATACCAAACTTCTGGATTTTAAACTGTTTTCCAAAATTGCCTCAAAAGTAATCTTTAAATAGAAACTTTGTTTTATTAACATGCACATGCTGATTACAAAATGTCTAGTACCTTTCTCCTACTTCTCTCCCAACCCTGAAGTTCACAATCTTAGAGTTGGCATACTTTTTTAAAATCTCTCTCTTGTGATAAGACCACAAATACCTCTGAGGGGAGAGCCTGTTCTTATTCATCACTGTGTCCCCCAAAGATCACTTTGCACATACTGATCACTTCGTAAAAAGCAGATACCCAATTAAGCCTTATTGTTGGAAAAATAAGTAAAACTATATCACAACTTTATTTTAACATTAAAAAGAGACGTATAATGCCATATAAAACTATTTAATTATTTTAAAGGCACATTTGGTACAAGAGCCAAGACTGTAGCACTGTCTAGAACCTCTACTTACCCAAGCCATGAACTGTGTTGTAGTCTATGTCAGTCCCATATACATATGCACCAAAATGAGCAGATGCTACCAGAAGGCCACCTGAAAAATCACAAAATTATGATCTGTTAACCAGACTCTTGTTTCTTCCTCTATTTAATCTGATCTAGATTCTTACAAACTAGCTGCTGGCACAGTACCCTAGAATGACACTGGTCCTGGCCATGTTTAGCAGGTCTCAGAACTGAAAAAAACAAAGCCCTGAACTATGCTCACTATACTGGTCACAAAGCAGGTAATTAATGTATGCCCTAGGATGATTACTTTGAACAGCACTATTTATAGAAAACTATCTTTTTTTTTCGGTCAAAATATGTATATTTAGACATTATTTTCATCTTATTTTGAGAGGTCTATACAAAGCATCTTCCTCTTTTCTTACAAATGAGCATATAAGGCTGCTATACAAAGAATTGGCAATAAATAAATTGTGACAACTGAGCTCAATTCCCACTGAAGTCACAGTTTCAATAACTAAAGAGGGCATAAATAATATGTAAGACATTAGTGCTTACAAAAATTAAAAGATTAAGACAAGAAGTAGTTATTCTGCTAAACGGTGAAGCATTTATCTCTTATTTTAAACTGTAAATATAAATTTCTAAATAACTATTATTAAACATATACAAAATAATTACTACAATTACTTTTCTGTTTACTGAGTGCTATGATCAAAGTATGAACAAATGTCCCAACACAATCTGAATAGACTAAGTAATTTGGTGTGATTAGCTTACATACAAACAAAAATCCTAATAAAGATTTAAAAATAAATGAAATCCTCTAAAATAAAGATAATATTTTAAAATAAATTTTTAAAATTTCACAAATATTTTAATAATTGCACTTTTCATTGAACTTCACTTTTTTCATCATCCAAATTAAAATGCTCCTACTGCTTGGACAAGTCCTAAAAGCTACAATAGCTATAGCTATACTATAAAAAGGTCTGTCAGTTAAATAATAGCTATACTATAAAAAGGTCTGTCAATTAAACTGAAATCTGAAATATATATATTCTTAGACCAGCATACACTCGGACAAGGGAAAATAACTAGGGCTATTTCCCCCTATATCCTTCTGAAATATAATCTCTAAAATTAAGATGGGTAGTACCTCCAGAGGATCAAGATCTATACATTAATGGTGTTCCTTCCATAGCCATTTAAAACTTAGTCTTGTAACCTGTACTTACAAATACTTTTCTCATGAAAAATATTTTAACCGACTACTTCCCATTGGAGTCCATGAAGAAGAAAATGGAGGACCAAAAGTGCAGCAGAAACCAAAACCTAGACTCCCTCATACTAACCACAAAAAGCATTGTGTGAGGAGTAAGGTAAGTAAGACGCCATTATTCTTACTCTATAAATGGAACTGCCCTTATTTGTGAAAAGTACTATATGTGATGTCTGGAAATACTCACAAAATCACTTCACCCAAATTATGAGGAATTACTACAATTCTGCCAATTAAGGCAGATACTCACCTAGAAGAACTAGTTGTCAAGGGAAACACAAAAGCTTTCCTGTGCTTCCTTAAACAGAACCTTATCCATTTGGTTAGAGTGAGTTTTGAGAAGACCCAATATAGAGTACACTGCTGAAAGGAGATGAATAATCTGTTAGACTACATCTGTTAGTTAATGCTGTGCCCTTTAAGCTTTTAAAGTTTTAAATAAAATCACAATAAATTAGCTTCTCTGAACTGGACACTGGGAAATCACTGTCAATCATCTAGTTGTTTTTACCACTAAATTGAAGCATTTTCTGCATTTAGTTACACCTCAGATGGAGTTGCCCTGGAAGCTGCCTAGTGGGAGAAGAGTGATAACAAAAGGAGCGGTGAAGTGTTGAGGGGGCAGGTAATGTGACTCACCCAATATCTAACTATATGCTATCAAGTGTAAAAATACCAAAAACTTGGTGTTTTAATTTCTCATTACTTAAATAGTAACCACTTTAAGGTCAGGGTAATATCGGCAAAGGCCAAATAAGTAGCATTTCTTTATGATAAAGAATTTATGATTTTCATCTTTACAGATTTAAGTAGAAAGCTTTACAAGTATGGAAATAAGGGACTGGGCTTTGGTTTTGCTGAAAGGAAAGGAGAAAAGGAGGGAAAACGAAGATACTGTTACATCTATTTTACCCTTTAAAAAAAAAACCTCTAATTCAACTAGAAGCCTAAGCAAAAGGATATTGCTAGAATGTAGAAATTTTACTAAACTATGAAACTCAGGAAAAGGGGACTACAAAGAATTGCAGACAAAATGGGAAACAGAGACTATTACACAGCTCTGCAGAAATCAATTATCTTTTTTCCTTTCTCTTTTCTGCCCATCATCTGCTCTTAGAAACAAGAGTTTCCCAATACCTGCTCCTATGTCTATTGTTTTGCGATGACAAAATTCAAAGGAAGCTACACTCCTTTCATTACTCCTCTGGCCCGTATGAAGGTAGAAGAGGCCAAGCAGAAAACAGTCTTCTGGGCATGTTCTCAACTACTAAGGGAGCTGACTCACTTGAGAGAGGGGAAGGGGAGAAGGAATCAGAGCTATGGCTGCTGAGCTCCATCATATCATACCACATCTACCTACAGGGGCAGATACTTGTACTGATTATTTTCATTATGAAGAATTAGAAGTTTACAATATTAATTTCTTTGCCTGTTGTCATAATTTGCCAACAGTTGCAAATTATGAATATCTTGGAAATTAGTCAAAGAAGGGACTGGAAAATGAGTTCATGACCAAACTGTTCATCATCATTTAATACTAGCTATATCTAACATCTTTCACCAAAAAGCTATTTAAGTTCTTCACAAAACAATAATTAAAAGTAATAATGATAACCAGTACAGTTAGTTCACTGAATGGTTACTGTACATCAGGCGACTTCTTAAGAATTTCATATACATATATTACCTCACTTAATCCTTACAGTGTATTACTTATTACCATATTACGAATGATAAAAGTGAGGCTAAGACAAGAATCTTGCCCAAGGTCACAGAGAACTGACAAAATAAAGATTTAAAAATATATATTTCTCTTACGGTAGTCTATACCATACTGCCCCCTTTGGGGTCAGCAGCAACTGAAGTTAAGTATACACTGGCTTACCAATTAGAGAAACAAAAGTAGAATTTCTTATTAAACAAAAACAAAGTAAACTAAGTAAAGCTGCACACTCAGTTAATAAGAGTTGTATACCATTTACAAGTCTTGTATCATATCATGGGCAGGCCTGTGGCATTCTAGGTATTAGACACATTCAAGCTGATCACTCCTTTAGCTGTGCTCATATTAGAACAATCGTACTCCCTAACTACCCAGAACTGACTGGATGATATGTATCTTCCCCCTCAGGAAAATGGAGATATACAACTTAAAAAAAAAAAATCTTACTAAAATGAGAATCAGCATATTTGCTATGATGAAAAGAACTGTGTTTCTCCAACTCATAATGTCATTCTAGACAATGTAGCAGACTATCCAAAAAAAAAAGAAAGGTATGTAGGCAGGGAAAGACTACATGTCTTTCAGTTTCCACAAAATTTTCTACTCTGCTCTATAACCCTGAGAAAAATCATAGGTCATAAGTAGTCAATGGGTAAAGCATTTGGGACACTAATATATGCCAATTTTGTACTTTTAAAATGGAAGGGGGTTGGAAACACCCAAATTTAAAATAAATACTAAAAAAGAAAACAGAAGAAAAAATATCATCCAATGCTTTATGGACAACTATGGCCAAGGAGGAGAGCACAGGGCTACTTATTTCTCCAATCCTTCAGAAGGTACTACCCATCAATGAGACAAAAAGCCCAAGAGAGAGGACATACTGTGCTTAAGAACTGTCTGTTCACAATTATTGGCTATTGCCAGTTTCAAACAAGAGCACCAGAAGTCCTAAAGCTACACTTAAGCTACAAACGTAAATTATGAAGTGTATTTTAGCACTCAGCATCTTTGTAAAGATCTTCCCCTCGCAATTTTCCATTAACTGTCCTATATATTACAAATAATGTTCCAATTAACTGTCCTATATAAACAGTCAAATGACCAAGATATGCTACCCACTCTCAGAAGCTGTCCTAAAGCAACTTTGGGGTAGGTCTCTTCACCCCTTACTACATCAACAAAAGTGAAGACCTTGATTGCTGTGGAAGTTAACATTTCATAATAAACCCAGCCTAATCTGCATAAAGGGAAAAATTTTACCTCTACTAGAAACTATTTTTAAACTCTATGGTTTAGTCTACATATATGTGTGCATATTAAGCATTACATATATGTCTATATCTCAAAGAATTCTTCTCACTTCACAGAAAAAGTTTTTAAAAGTCCAAGAACAAGATTAAGAATTACTAAAGAATTTAGTATTTGGGAAAAAAATTAGATCCATGCCTCACAGTGTATAATAAAATGAACTCCAATGGACCAGAGATCTAAAAGGAAAAAAGAGTACAAAAGTACCAAGAAAAAAACAAGCTTAATTCCTCTATAAC
>NW_006494612.1:16825259-16834179 GCF_000325575.1 Pteropus alecto | reverse complement strand
CAAAAAGCAATTACATGCTAAATCAAAAGATAAATGGCAAACTGGCAGAAAATATTATATATATAACTATATTAAAATATATGTACATATATATATAAAAAAAAAAAGAGGAAGGGAGCTAACGTCCCAAACATATAAAGTACTTTTAAAAATAAGGAGACCAAAAAGCCTACAGAGAAATGGGCAAAAGACATGAAAGACAATTCAAAAAAATTATAAAACTGGCCCTTAAAATATAAAAACTTATTAGACGTCACTCATAATAAGAGAAATACAAATTAACACTACATTGAGATAACATTTTCACCCAACAGATTGACAAAATTTCAAAAGCTTCATAATATACTCTGCTGATGAGACTTGGGAGAAAACAGGTACTCTCATATATTGCTGACAAGAATGTAAAATGGTATAATAGAGAAAGATTTGGTAACGTTTAACAAAACTACATATGCATGCACTCTTCAACCCAGCAATTTTACTTCTAGGAATTTACCCTAGAGCTATATCTCCAACATTATAAAAGTATAAATGCACAAACTATTCATTGCAAACATTATTTTTAACTACGAAATACTGGAAACTACCCATGTTCAAGTATAGGAGATTGTTTGAATAAATACAGTACATACACCCAGAGTACAATTATAAAAAAAGAATGAGATACAGAGAATGAACCGATGGCTATCAGATAGGAGGGGGTTGGGGAGATAGGTGAAAAAAGTGGGGAAAAAAAAGAATGAAGAAAATCTCTATGAAAGAATGAGAAATGGTTCCTAGGAAAAACTGTTGAGTAAAAAAAGCAAAGTCAAAACAACATATATTAGTATGCTATCTTTTGTGTTAAGAAAGTGGAAATAAAACGTACATATATGTGCTCATCACTACCAAAAAAAAAAAAAAAAAAATCCCAGAATCAACTAGAAAACAAAAAAGTTGGTTACCTACAAGGGATGGGATCAGTGAAGCAGGATAGAAGGGAGTGACATTTCTTTGAGTATACCTTCTTGTGTAATTCTGACTTTTGGGAACAAATTAATCTTCTACATATTTAAAAATAAAAGAAAATCAACAAGGATGGGAGAAGTAAAAATCTAAAACTGAGGGCAAGCTGGAAAAACTGAACTCAACTCAATTTTAAATGAACGCGAAAAAGAAGAAAGCACATATTTGACTTTACTGACTGACCCTTAGGTGGAGTAGAGAACTACCTATATATCCTGAAAACTTATCTTTTTAATAAGATTTTTTTTTATACTGGTATAGGCAAAGCAATTCTGAAACTATTTCAAATACATTATTGGAATAAACAAAAGAGTAAATGTGTTGATGTTGATAGGAGCCAGGTTTCTCACTGTGGAAGTAAATGTGCAATGAGGATAGGCAAAAAAGAAATCTGTGAAGATAGACTGGAATTTACAGCGTATGTAAAAATTCACGATTTCTAAAATATGTATACACAGGTCTATGTGCACACACAGTATATATGAAGGAATGTGTGCATGTGTTTGCATAGACATTATATGTATATGGTGTATATACATACATATATTCCTAGCTTCTCTGCTGAAAAAGTCTAGAAATAAAGATACCTAGCACCCAGATCTTGGTTTCTAATATCATTCCCCATTAAAAGAAACAAGGGTTCCTTGGAAAAGTGACTTATTCTGGAGTACGGGAAAGTATAAGATGAACCAGAAAGTAAGGAAAAGCTCAAAAAAAGAGAAGAATATGTCACAAAGACAGATCCAGTGCAAAAGGGCTCTCACTAGGCAAACTTAGGAAAATCTGAGCAACAAAATAATTTTTAAAAGGAATGAATTGTAGACCACTAAGGGGAAAAGGGGTGAATCTACTTGTTCATTTTAATAAGAGAATGGTCTCCTGCTTACGATAGAGTGAGTGTCAACTGGTAATGTGGTGGGTGGGAGTGCTAGAGTTGGAAAATCATGCCTTTGTAACCATCAAAGTCAAGACTGGTTCAGGCAAGAATAATCAGTGGATGCTAAAGCTGTCAACTTGACAGAGGCGAGGGAGGATTTAGATGCAGAACAGAATGTTTACATGGTTCTTAATGTGTCTTCCTACAGACGGCCTATTAACTGCAAGGGGGAAAAAATAGTAATTATACAGTGGAAAAATCAAACACCATCTTAACTAGCTGATCCAAACTAACATTACCAATGAGGGGGAAATAGCTATCATGTGAATGCCCTGAAGACACAAAGTCACTGATGATGCAGGTAGTCCAGCAAAGAACGTATAACTTGAATCTAATCATGAGGAAATATCAAATGACCCAAAATGAGGAACAATCTGGATAAAAAATAAAGGGAAAAGGGGTAGTAGCCTTCAAAAGTATAAATGAAAGAAAAAAAGAGGCTTTGGATATGTTCCATATCAAAGGGATCAAAAAACATTAACAACAATATACCTGATGCTAGACTGGAAAGGAAAAAAGATGGTATAAAGGATATTAATGGATCAATTAACAAAAATTGGAGTATACACATTAAACTATTATATTAATAGTACATTTACAAACATTAAAAACTGTACTGCGGTTATGTAAGAGAATATCTTTATTCTTAAGAAATATATATTAGTATTTTTGAGGTATAAAGGGATATGATGAATACAATTTACTTACAAATAATGCAGAAGAAAATATTATGTAAATAAACATAAAGAGAAAACAAATGATAAAGCAAATGAGGCCAAATGTTACTAATGGTTTAATCAGGCTTAAGGACATATAGGTGTTCTTTGTTCTATTTTTATTCTTGTAACTTTTCTATAATAAAAGTTCAAAGAGCTGTAGGAGGCACTCAGGATAATGAAGAAATAAAAGAATAAGCAATATGTTAGGGGTGGGATATATGCAGATGGTGGAGAAGAGACTCACTAGAGGATTAATTCAACAACGAATACAGAAAATCATTGTATCAGTTAGACACCTCTTGACTTTGATGGGCCTTCTTCCTAATCACAAGTAGTCATATACTTCAAGTTAGTTTATGGTGTAATTAATAGCTGGTTGGCAGATCTTAATACAAAAAGAGGCAACTCTATGATAGTGGTTAGAGCATGAGCTCTAGACTTAGACTGCTTGAGTTTGCATTTCATGAAATATATACATTGTATAACCTTGGCCAAGTCACTTAACCTCTCTATGTGCCCTAATCTCCTCAGGAAGATTTTAAAAAGCATCTCCATGTTAGTTGTTGTAAGAGTTAACAGTAACATTAAGACTGCAGTGCACACTATCTGCTGTTTCACTATTCAACAAATGTTAGCTATTGCATCTTTACTGCTTATGAAGTTTCTGATGGGAAAGACAGCTACACGGAAAAACTTCAATCACAATTTGTTCCCACACAATCTGAATTTTAATTAATTTAGCCAGATAAACCTAAACATGAGTACTCTCAAAGTATGAACAAGATTAAGCAAAAATAGGTTGAAGCAATAGCATGTCTTCAGAGTCATATAAAGTAAACTAAGAATTGTAGGACTCCCACACAATGTTAATTGTGAGAACACTCGATCAAGTGTGTATAGAAAGAACCCAGGTCGAGGTCTCAGCAGCCAGACTCTAGCCCATTACTATTAAGTCACTTTCACTGTCACACTTACTTATAAACCTCCACAACCCAAATTAAAGATAAGGCACATTATTTTTCTCTAAGCATGTGATTACCAGTTTTAAAAGATGAACACATTTTTTTGTCACTCAAGTTTTCCTTCCCCCCAAGAGTTTCCTATTTAAATAAACTATATAGCTTTGTAATATTTCCACCATGTATGGTACTGCAATGTACGGTACGCTGCTCCCCGCTAGTGGTTTACTCAGGGTGGGGAGGGGGAACCACAAATCATCTATCAACATCACCTTTGACATGTCAAAACTGTTAAATAGGCTTTACACATGGTTGTGTCACAGCTACTAACTAATGATAATTAAAAGTTATTCTGTCCACTTAAACTTTTAGCAAAAATATTACTACGACTTTGTAATATATTATGACTTGACTTATATAAACAAGCAACATCTCTATATTAGTTTAACGGTTAAATAAAAATACCTGTTCCAACAAATGGATCAAAGACAACATCATTTTCTTTCACTTTTCCATGGTTGGCCATGATGAATGATAAACCAGCATCCATGCTGGTATTTCCAATAAAGTGTCTTTTTTTGACACTGTATGACTCAATAAGCTCTCTCTGTCCATCTGCAATCTACATCAGAGATATTTTTGAAGTTAATGCAATGTACAAAACAAATTTAAGATAATCATTCACAATAAAACCACAGTATCTTGATAATAATTCCTTTCCACTTACTACTGCTCTAAACTTGTTCCTTTAAAAAATGTGATTGAGGTTGTAATGGAAAATATCTTCTGTTTCTTATTGTGTTGTCATTTACTTTGACTTTTCAAACCAAATTTGAATTGGATTTGTATGCAATTATTCCAGGGGTTGGGGGTGAGTGAACTTTACCCATCTTTTTTCTCCTATATAACAATTTCTGTAACACAAGCCACAGCTTCCACTCACCTACTTACAGCCTCAGGGAAGTAAACAGAACTGCTCTGCAGTAATTTAATTTCTTTTCAGAATGGAAACGTAGATTGAAGAGCTCCACAAACGAGCTCCCTCAGCTATCACAGCACTCTGCCTTTCTCAGCTTTATTAAAAAAGCAGTTCAAACTTTCTGACAAGTCTTTTGTTAATGTTTCCAGGTACTCCACACATCTCTTCCCTAGGCTCTATATCTAAGAAGCCTCTTACACTTTATAGAAAAACAAAACCAAACAAAACACATAACCACACAAAACACATAACCACGTATTTTTCACCAACTTTAATTCATACAGTTCTGACTACTTAGCTCCTTTAAAGTTCTACATATAGAGTCAAATACAAAGGCCTAACATTTAGCTTTTAGAGAAAACTGAAATAGGTAAAAGGAACACTTGCTTACCCATCTACCAAAATAAATATTATGTGGATTCTCAGGGATACAGTTTGGGTCCAAACCATAATCCTCCAAAACAGAGAATACATGCTGTGGCTTCTTCAAATTTACTTTTCCTTCAAATGGCAGAAACTCAAGAGCCTAAAAGAAATAAAAGTAATTATAATGTCCTATAAAAATTTTAAAGGAAAAATAGTGCTCAGATAATACCTATCTTGTAAGTTTGGTAACAGCATTAAGACAAAACATATCAAGCACTTAGCACAACATGAATTACAATATAAGCACATAACAGACATTGGGCATTATATATATCAACAACGGTTAGACTATATTAATCTCATAGGTTTTCTGGTTTTCGCTAAATTCACTTACATCTATTCGTTTCACTTTTTCTTCTTGTGTCAATGTTTTATTAAATGTGTGAATCTTTATTTTATATGTAGAATCTGAATGTAGAAATGGAACCTAAAATAAAAGCAGATAAATTCTTTAAGCTTAGTAATTCTATAGTTATCTACAGACATGCTATATAAAACCACATTTCACTACGCACCATCTTCTCCACAGGGTATTTTTTAAGAGAACTATACAGCTCTTCTGGAGATTTTCCATGACCCCATAGTTCAAATATGGACCTAGGAAATAAATGATTAGTACTAACCTCAGTTAAGAAATAGTTCGCACAGTAATATATAACAATTACTTCAGCAGTTCTTTAAGCTTACGCCACTATAACAATTATTGCCTGTTTTCCAAGCTATAAATGAGAAATATGTATCCTGCTAACAAATATAGCTTAAGTCCAAATCACACATAAGAGCTGAACTTTACACAGGAGAAATTTAACGTGAGTCAAGATTTTTCCTAGTTTTCATAATTATATTTTTGTACTACAACACAAATGATGCAGTAAAATCACTAAGTTATTTTAGTGAAACAAGTGAAAAGCTGCAGGAAATCCAATTTTTCACAATGTCTTCATAATCAAAAAGAAAAATGACCAGATGAAAATGTTACTATTTATATCTAGCTATTATTTGGCAACATTTAGTAACTAACGATTACTTTTATAACAATTACAAAAACTTCTTACTTTAAAAAATATTCTCAAGCTTCCATCGAGTTCAAGGAACATTTAAATTATAAGAAAAATTTCATTGCAATCAGTGAACCAGTTCTTAGAATGTTATAATAGAAATCGATCTATATATTAGCATAGTTTTGTGTATCTAAATTCAAACTACTCTATAATTGTAATTAACACTGCCATTAGAACTGAGAATATCCTTTGAAAACAAATTCCTGGTTTCGTTTGTACTGAATTTATAGAAAGAGGGCCTCTACAGTAATTCTGCTCTTACTTAGCTATCACTTAAGGAATGACCTCAGCTACATAAATCACACAAGACTAAAAAGCAACAACAAAAAATTATTCAAAATAGATGTCCCAAAATTCCAAGCATTCATTTTTCTTATTCTCAATGTTTAAAAATAATAAACTTAGTCAATTCACTCATTCAACGAATATTTATTAAGGATATGATGAGAATTGTTCTAAGCCCTAGGACACAGCAAAGAACAAAGCTCAATGCCTTCACGAAACTTAAAGTTAAAAAAAGTCCTGGAAGCATAAATTGAAGAAAAACATAGATACTCAATCTCCAGAAAGGCAAAATTCTGAAAAGCAAAAGTAGTAAAAAATAATAGTTAACAATATAATTTAAAGAACAAGGACTGTTCTAAGGCCATTTAACGTCCAATTATTTCTCACAGAAGCCCTATGAGGTATTACTGCCCATTTAACTAATGAGGAAACTGAGGCACAAAGAGATTTAAAAACTCTCTCAGGTCATACAGCAATTGAAACTAGGATTCAAACCCAATCCATCTAACCCCAGACTCCATGCTCTTTACCAATATCATACAATGCTTCTTAAAAATAAAAATGCAAAAATAAACAACAAAAACCCAGGAATCCTAGGCCTTTCAAGAAAGCTACACTCAGTTCCACAGATCATAATTATCCCTTATTAACTTTTATACAGTATAATATATGAACTTATGCATATAAAAACCTAGAACCAATAAATTATGAAATAACACTCATATCTTCTTACAGAAAGAATTTATATAACATATTAACAAATTTGTACCTTAAATGTTCAAAATAAAAGTTAGACAAAATAAAAAGCTTCAGTTATAACTGGAACATTATAGTAATACCTTTTATGATTTAAATTTTCAAAGTAAACAGTTTTCATATATAAAACTATACTACTATGATCTCTACTTTAGAGATTATTAAGTTTATATGAATTGCCATATTTCTCATGAGTGCTATATAAATAAGCATGGATGTTGATTTATCAAAATAAAATCAATAATGATGTAAAATATTTCACTGATTAGAGCACTAATAATAAAACTTTTCTGATAAGTAAAAATGGTTTAAGAAATTATCCTTTGAGGGAAGAAGGGGAATGGAATTGGGAAAGGTACAGAGAGAGCATCAATGGTTTCTGTAAAAAAAATTTTTTTTTTTTTAAGCTATGGCAAATATCTCAAAATGCTGAGACCTAACAAGGTAGAGAAACCTAGGTGTTTGTTATATTTTTCATTCTTTTTGTGGTATGCTCAAAATATTACATGTTAACAATAAATCAATAAAATTAATTTTCAATCCCTATTCTACCATAAAAAAATTTGAATTTAAATTACTTTTGAATCTATGCTTATAATAGTCAATTTTAGTTCTGGAACAATTAATACTATAATTAGAATTGTAACTTTTATCCTTTGAAAATGAATTCTTCCTTTTCTATTAAATTTATAGAGAGAAGGCCTCTACAGTATACTACTCTTACTTATCTATCACTTAAAGTATAACCTTAGCTATACAGATAATAAAAAGTCAAGAAAATTATATACAATATTATACAATCATCGCACAATTATTGATTGTATCATTAATCAAATATGTGCATCAGAAGTTATGAGCTTTGAAGGAAGTAGACAAGTTACTGTCCTCATGTAGCTATTTTAAACCTAATATGCCTTATCTTTGGAAATCAAGCACATCTTAGAGCCACAATATTAATATGCTATTTAAAGTACTAATCATTTAAAGATGTGTTTTTTAGTTGTTTCCATTTTCTGGTCATTTTTATTGAATAAGTTAGACCCACTAACAAGCTTCAGTTTAAGAGATGAGATTTAGAACTATGCCTAGTTTTCAAAAGGATGAATTTAACTAAATATGGGGGTATAATCTATTCAATAATACGGCAATTACATATGCTATAAAGAGTTGCTAAACTGGACATACGTAAATTCTTATTTTCACTGCATTGTTAAATATTATAATTTCTAAGGAAAGAAGGTGTTCAGCAATCTGCCAAAATATTCAGGGGGAAAAAAGCAACTCAAGGAAAACATCAGTTGTTTAATTTTTAAGATGCTAGTTGAAAAGTTTAATTTTCAAAGACAGAAACTTTTCCAATAATGAAAAAAAAAAGGAAGAAATGAAATGAAAAAAAGAGCAGATGCCAATGATAAAATCTAGAAAACACTCAAGTAGTATAAACAATGAACAACATCATTACATTAATCTCTACCAAGATATGATCATCAGATTCCTCTAACAAATAAAACAGTAAAACATATTTCAAGGCAGTCCTCAGTTTTTGTCATCTTACACTTCACTGATCTGCTCATCCAACTAAAACCACTGTACACTTGAAATAATTTTAGTAACCAATGTCACCCCAATAAGTTTAATAAAAAAATAAGAAAAACACTTTTAGATTGTCAATATTTTGGTTATAATTAAATGTGGCATTTATCCTATATAATAACATCGCATTTACATATTATAGCATAGTCCTGCTTAATATAAAAATTTTAAAAAATTATTCCAAAATAAGTGTTTCTGCA
>NW_006494612.1:16821642-16823677 GCF_000325575.1 Pteropus alecto | reverse complement strand
CAACATATGCTTATATTAACATCACCCAGTAAAGAAGAGACTGCAGAAGTTCTTAAGCAGCATTACAATTGAGAGGGAAAACGTCTATGAAAAAAGAATGGAAAGCAGCATCCTTAAAATATAAGTCATGTCAAGGAGGAAAGATTGTGAATGATTTTTTTTTCTATTCCCAAACTTCTCTAATAGACTGATAAACTATCAAATACAAAATACAAAGCTCGTAAGTTCACAATCTTACATGTGCACAATTTCAAATTTTAAAATGAGTACCAATATAAGTCTAGGGGAGGGAGGGAGCAATTGGGAGGATCTTTTATGAACTGTACATCTAACCAATATACTGTATACTTGAAACTAATTTAAATAAATTTTTTTTAAAAAGTACATGAGAAAAAAATATATATAAGCTTGAAATTCAGCTAAATTCTAACTCTATACTTCTCATCAATGGAAGACAGCCCTTTTTTCAATGAAGGAACAGATACAAATTATGGCAAAACTGCATTAAAGTTTATAAATAAGCAAATACTGGAAATAAACCTAAATTACTTTCCAAAACCACAAATTTTTTCCCAATACGCTTTTTATTCAATTACCTCTAGAAACAGCTATAAATAATAACGCAAATAAAAATTTAAGATTCAAATCCAAGATTCTATTAACAAGTATATTACAACTGATCTAATGAAAAAAATGAATTCAACTTACCTTTCCATAAGTTTCCTGACTATTGATGAACTGACCTCCAAAAAGTGAAAGCAAAGACTTTATTTCCTATATTGAAAATATTATAGAGAGAATACATTTTAACACTGGGAACTCAAAGTCTATTAAAAGATATAGGTATAATACAATTAAAAGCTAAAGAGTGGGTTAATGATCTACCTAAGGCATTTAAATTTCAACACCAGACAAATTACAACTTGGATTCTGAAAAACTTTTAGTCACAAATTTAAGTAATTTCTGAGAAATTTTATAAAAAAAAAAAGGAAGAAATGAAATGAAAAAAAGAGCAGATGCCAATGATAAAATCTAGAAAACACTCAAGTAGTATAAACAATGAACAACATCATTACATTAATCTCTACCAAGATATGATCATCAGATTCCTCTAACAAATAAAACAGTAAAACATATTTCAAGGCAGTCCTCAGTTTTTGTCATCTTACACTTCACTGATCTGCTCATCCAACTAAAACCACTGTACACTTGAAATAATTTTAGTAACCAATGTCACCCCAATAAGTTTAATAAAAAAATAAGAAAAACACTTTTAGATTGTCAATATTTTGGTTATAATTAAATGTGGCATTTATCCTATATAATAACATCGCATTTACATATTATACCATAGTCCTGCTTAATATAAAAATTTTTAAAAATTATTCCAAAATAAGTGTTTCTGCATTTCACCACTGAGATTTTGCTCACCCTCACGTTTAGCAGGTAACTCTCCTCTGTTCCCCGACCCCATCCAGTGGCAAATGCAGGTAACTGCAAGCTACACTGAGCTCCCCTCAACAATGAACCCCTTATACTTTGTGCTCATATAGCAAAAAGTAGGACAGAGTAGTATGAGAAGTATGGGATACACTCATGCAGGAGAACATCATAAGTTTCTCTTACTTGGCACACACAGTCCGTTTCATTAAGTTTCTTGCAATATCTTCAGAGGGAATACTAAGAATCCAAAAAGGAGACTGAAAGATATAACAATATACAACTTACTTCTAAGTGGTTTTATGATCTCCTATGCTTTATTCAAGACAATAAGGAGAGATTCCTATTTGTTACTTTTATGTAAGTAAGAATACATGCTCTGACTCAAATCAAAATTAAAATTGTTCTAGGACAAACAGAGACACATGGATAATAGGCTAGTGGTTACCAGAGGGTAGGGGGCAGGAGGGAGGTAGATGGGGTAAAAGGGGTCAAATATGTGGTGACAGAAAGAAATCTAACTATAGGAGGTGAACACACAATGCAATATGTGTGTGTGTGTGTGTGTGTGTGTGTGTGTGTGTGTATATATAT
>NW_006494612.1:16817071-16820650 GCF_000325575.1 Pteropus alecto | reverse complement strand
TTTTTCTATTCCCAAACTTCTCTAATAGACTGATAAACTATCAAATACAAAATACAAAGCTCGTAAGTTCACAATCTTACATGTGCACAATTTCAAATTTTAAAATGAGTACCAATATAAGTCTAGGGGAGGGAGGGAGCAATTGGGAGGATCTTTTATGAACTGTACATCTAACCAATATACTGTATACTTGAAACTAATTTAAATAAATTTTTTTTAAAAAGTACATGAGAAAAAAATATATATAAGCTTGAAATTCAGCTAAATTCTAACTCTATACTTCTCATCAATGGAAGACAGCCCTTTTTTCAATGAAGGAACAGATACAAATTATGGCAAAACTGCATTAAAGTTTATAAATAAGCAAATACTGGAAATAAACCTAAATTACTTTCCGAAACCACAAATTTTTTCCCAATACGCTTTTTATTCAATTACCTCTAGAAACAGCTATAAATAATAACGCAAATAAAAATTTAAGATTCAAATCCAAGATTCTATTAACAAGTATATTACAACTGATCTAATGAAAAAAATGAATTCAACTTACCTTTCCATAAGTTTCCTGACTATTGATGAACTGACCTCCAAAAAGTGAAAGCAAAGACTTTATTTCCTATATTGAAAATATTATAGAGAGAATACATTTTAACACTGGGAACTCAAAGTCTATTAAAAGATATAGGTATAATACAATTAAAAGCTAAAGAGTGGGTTAATGATCTACCTAAGGCATTTAAATTTCAACACCAGACAAATTACAACTTGGATTCTGAAAAACTTTTAGTCACAAATTTAAGTAATTTCTGAGAAATTTTATACAACAGGAGAGTTGCCAAAAGATTTGATCAAAAAAGGCCCTGATTTTGAAAAGATAAAAACAGATCACAAAAACTATAAATTAATAAATTTGATACTGTATCAATAAAAATAAAATGGGTAAGTACACAAATGATTTGAAGATGTTTAGAAAAGGAATAACATGTGTAAGCACATTTAGAATACTCTCTACTCTCTTTGAATCTTTATATCGTTAACATTTCTTCCTTGGCATCAGGACTGCAAATTCAGTAGGTAAGAATTTACTTTAGGCTGGACATCTGGGTGGTTTTTAATTTTATCAGTTTAAAGTAAGGCTGAAATACGCATTTCATAAGTATATGGCTTTTTCTATATTTTGGATTATTTCTTCAGGATAGAGTCATAATAAGTAGAGTTATTATATCCAGGTATATGAAATTTTCATGCCTTCTTATAGTTTAGATGGCCAAAATACTTTCTTAAAGGGCTGTCCTAAATTATAATGCAAGAGAGTATCAATTTTCCTTTACTACTGCTCAACTGGATGTTGTACTGTTTGTCAGCTGATTAAAAAAAGTTACTTTAAATTTATGTTAATGTTTTTATTACTAGCACAATATTTTTAATCTAATTGTTTACAAACCATATTTGAAACCATTCTGTCTCTAGAAACTACAATCATTAGTAATGTATAAATTTATGATTAAAAAACAATAATTTTACCAAATATCAGGCAAAAATGAAGAGAGTCTCACTGTAAATTAACTTTGCTGTCTTGGTCAGTTAATTAGATGAATAAGTGTTGAATTAAAAAAAGAAATAAGAGATTAACTAGGGAGCATCGCTGTGGATTCACTAAGCACAAGTTATGGTAAGTTAATCTCCTTTCTAAATAAATTACAAAACTAGAAAGAGAACACAATAGCTACTTTAAAAACATCATGTAAGCAAAGCTGAAATCTGTTCAGGTTGTATGTATATTCTATGAAGCAATCACTATGTTCTGATAAATGCAAGGTGACTATACAAATTCTATGATTTGTACTACTAACAAATTTTGTATCCCCAAATAACATAAAACAGGTATAATCCCACTCCTTTGTGTAGGCTTTACAGAACAGGAGATAATCTAATGAGACACAAGTGTCTCCACTGCTGGGTACTATAATCCTCTTTCCTCCCAACTAGGAGAAGGGGCCTTCAACACCAAATAAATCACGAGCCACAGCTACCATGAAAGTATACCCAGACCATGAAGATTCTCCACCTCAAAACCAAAAGAATGGGAGGTTTGCGCAGTAACTAGTGCCTTTTCTGTTTTGCCAAATCTTTGGTATTCCAGAAAATGTCTACTCTGCAATGTTAATAAACACATACTCCTCTTAAAAAAATTAAAATTGTTCTAATAGCAAAAAAGTAAATTAATAAGTACTCTATTAGGATAATATAGTATGTCAGAACACTTTTATAAGTAACTCTATAAATGAAAATAGCAGCAAATTTAAGGCTATTTAAACTTTAGGTTAATTTTGTATTTGCTCTCTTATGTAGTTCAACCAAAAGAATTAACGTACATAATACCCCAAAGTATAATCTCAGAATTTTTTATTGTTGCTAATCATTCCTTTTAATATAACTAATTTATTTCTAACTTCTAAGTAATGTGCTTCTTTGACTGATTCCTCTTTTTCTAAGTAGTTCTGGCCACCTGGATGAGGGGTGGGTGGTCTGAAATAACTATGATGGAAAATTATTAAATTAATTTTTATTATCTTATCTAAGGAAAAAAGTTCCAGGTACATCAGGGAGATTTCCCAACACTCAAGACTATAGGCACTTTTCCAGAATACAGCAAAACCCAGCAGGACCCTAACCTTAGTTCATCACACGATTATAACCACACTCTCCCTCTTTTCCTCTTTCCTCAATAAGAGAAAGTCATACAAGTTCAACATCAAAAACTTTCATCTTTTACAAGAAACCCTCCCTGACACACCCAATCTTTCTTCTCCCAGTATTTACACTATCCTCAAAAAATTCAAAATAATCCAAACAGAAAAAAAAAGATGGTCATCTTAGTATTACCATTATTAGTAAAAAATGTAAAGCAACTTGAATGAAATGGAAGCATTAGATAAATTATGGTAGAGCTAATCAATGGAAAGTATTATACAGCTCTGTTAGCAATGAAGGCTATGTAGCAACATATGCTTATATTAACATCACCCAGTAAAGAAGAGACTGCAGAAGTTCTTAAGCAGCATTACAATTGAGAGGGAAAACGTCTATGAAAAAAGAATGGAAAGCAGCATCCTTAAAATATAAGTCATGTCAAGGAGGAAAGATTGTGAATGATTTTTTTCTTTTTCTATTCCCAAACTTCTCTAATAGACTGATAAACTATCAAATACAAAATACAAAGCTCGTAAGTTCACAATCTTACATGTGCACAATTTCAAATTTAAAATGAAGTACCAATATAAGTCTAGGGGAGGGAGGGAGCAATTGGGAGGATTGTTTTATGAACTGTATAGATGTCTAACCAATGTAGTGTATACTTAAAACTAATTTAAATAAATAAATTTAAAAAATAATCATATCAAGATACTATGAACAACTGTATGCCAACAATAACCTATATAAAATGAATAAATATTGAAAAACATACAAGCTACCAAGACTGAATCATGAAGAAATAGATAATCGAAACAACTGTACATGTAGTAAAGATACCAAATCTAATCAAAAACCTCCCAATGAAGAAAAGAACAGGACCAG
>NW_006494612.1:16809743-16815546 GCF_000325575.1 Pteropus alecto | reverse complement strand
CCACAGCTACCATGAAAGTATACCCAGACCATGAAGATTCTCCACCTCAAAACCAAAAGAATGGGAGGTTTGCGCAGTAACTAGTGCCTTTTCTGTTTTGCCTTTTGTCTATGCAACAAATTTTTTTTTTTTTTTTTTAAAGTCCCTGGTATTGGAAGGGGCTGAATTCAGTTGACTAGCATGGACTATCAGTAAATCAGAGGGTAGCCCACAAGTTATTTTGCAACATAGGTGACACAAATTTGAATAGGAGATATCACTGGACTTGGGAGTCAGACCACAATTTGGTTTTCAGTTCTTCCAAATAGTAGCAATGTGGTTTTATACAAGAAATTTAACTCCTGTGACTATCACTTTCCTCATCTGTAAAATAAGAATCATAGGTGCCTCATGAGGTAAAGAGATCTGTAAAGAGAGGAGCACAGAACCTGGGGTGTTATTAAAGGAATCAAGATGATGATGACTGTAACACTTTCCTTGAAGTCCAGTGGTTCAAGAAATCAAGAAAGACTGACAGAGTTAGAATACTTAAAAGAAAAAATGAAGTTATAGATTAAGTTACCTAGTACAGAATGGCTATTGTTCATTCTACATTAAAGCATATTGTGCAATCAGCTTTACATTTAAAACATTTAAAACGGTTTGCTAAATACACTGTTAAAATCAGCAATGAGCTAAAATACAAAGCCTCTAATAAGTTTTTTTAAAAAGTGAAGGATTATTGGAAGTTTTATGGCATGGCATTAGCTCCACTACTCAGAAAGCAATGACTTAAAAGTGAGAATGAATGTGATAACCCAAGTGTCATATTTAAAAGCAAAACATGTATTAAACTAACTACTCCATCAACCTACACAAAAAAAGCAAAACTCAAAACACAAGATTTTTATTCATCTTACGGCAAATTCACTTTCCAGTTGAGAATCTTGCTACATTAGGAACAAAAAAAATTTATATTGGACATTGGATATAAAAATATAGCATGATCTGGAGCATTCCTGATGCATTAATTCACATGCTTTTCAGTTCTTTCAACCACTTTTTCATCCATTTAGTTTGCTTCAGAACCAGCAATAAAATCCAGGTATCTGAACTTTACTTTTAGTACAATAAGGCAGCTGCCAACTAAAATTGGCCCTGAATAACTCAACGTAAAACTGGACCACATTTGCTGTCTAATCTTTTAAAATATAAAGGCAGAACTACTCATTACAGCTCTCCTGCCGAGCAGCAGTTATAATATAGTAGATGGACCTAAAAGTATAAAACGTTCTTTTGATTGCCTTTCACAAAGGGATCCTATTTCATTCGATTCAATAGTTATTAAACAATATGTGTAAGGCACTGAACTATGTAAAAATATATATTTATCCCCTGGGAGCTTAAGGTCTAGTAGAACTAACATAACATTTAACCTAGTATCTGAAATGTGAGGCATAAAACAGCGAGTGCTCTTAAAGAAGTAAAAGCAAAAAAGTATTATATTAAAGTACAGGGGAGGAAAAGATTACTTCAGTTTTAGGTCAATGGAAACTGACTTAAGTACTGAAACAGGGAAAAAAATAAAGATGAGAGAGGACTTCCATTTCCAGTGACTGGCAAACTAGGTAATTCAGATTAAGACTCCTGCTGAGAACTAGAAAAACCTGATACCTGCTTAAGGTATGGAAAGCTTTTGGGAGGGTAAGACAGTAACTAAGAAGAGTTTAAGAAGGAAGAAACAGATCAAATCACCAAGTACTAGGGATGCTATTTTAAAGAATGCAACCTAATTACATCTTTCTCATCCCATTGTCTGACTATATACAGGCACTCACCCTCCTTGGCCTCTCTCTAGTTCCACTCCAGTATCCTCTAAGTGGTATCCTTTCCTTGATACTCCAAAATGATCTTTCTATAACATGAATAATTACTAGTCACTTTCTGGTTTAAAAAGAAAATCACTTGTCACTCCCTGGCTTAAAAAAGGAAAAAAAGTCAATTGCTCCCCATTAAATCTAAATTAAAATCCAAATTCCTTGCAGTGGTCTCAAAACTCTCCAAAATCTGGATGCTACCCACTCACATCTCTTCCCTCATTGCCTACTGCTTCACCCTCCCTTCCCACATACCCCACACCAACATAACCATCTGTGCCTATACACTTGCTATGGTTTTTCACTCAAGTGGGCTTTCCAGTTCTTTTCACTCACAGACCATCTCCTTGATCAATTAAGATCTAATTAAAATATCACTTCCTCCGTGAAACTCTACACCTTTGGACTCTTATCTTGCCAATGCACCTGGCCAGCAAAACATTAATCCTGAATCTATGCCACAATCTTCCTTCATAACTCCTAAGGCCAATCAGCTGAGCACAACTGAAGAAAAATCACAAACTCTTGGCACAATTACAAACACATGATTTTCATTATCAGCTGAGTTTTCAGCATTGCTCTAACACCTGTGTTCTCTACTGGTTTAATTTGTCAGCTTGACTTTTGCTCTCAAAGACGATTTCAAATTTTACTATTTTTCTGTTTCTCCATAAAACTGCTTAGCCCCCTATCTCTCAAGAAATAACCTTAACTCATTCATTACCTAGAATAACAGCCCCTCTGGCAGCTACCCCACACCCACCCACTCTCTCTTGCTATTTATTAAAAGACCAAGACCTCCCACTGTGCCTTTACATCCATCTCCCCAACCCCTTCAGCCTATAAACATATCAATCTCTCCAAGTAGGGAGGGATCCTCCCTTGACACTAGGTCCCCCTCAAACTATTAATTAATCTCTTATTTTCCCTTCTTATGCTCAGTTAAGTGTAGTCTACTCTATCGCCCCTTCCTCATTTTTCATGACCTCCTCCCATAAAAACCCTACAGAATAGCTCAGCAAAATTTCACATACTTTCTATTCTGACACTTGCCTATTTTATGATCTCCTCTCTTCTCACGTTCCCTTAATATCAAAACTTTCAAGGACTTGTATTTGACTCACCACTCTTTAGACACTATGCTTTCTCTGAATAATTTCATTTTTTCTCCTAGTGTTCATATGCAGATGACTCCCAAATATTTATTACCAGTCTAAACCATTCTCTATTAATACACTCATATATTCACTGCCTCCTGGTCATCTTCACTTGTTACACAAGCACATCGAATTCAGCAATAACAAAATTTTAAATCCTACATCTGCCTGCGCTCTCTATTTTACATTCCACCAGGGCTTACCCTTGACTGGTCCCTCTTCCCCCCACAATCAATTATCTATCCTTGATTATTTTATCACCTACTTTCCCAGTTTGTATCATCCTCTTACCCTCTGCCCTGGTTCAGGCCTTCTAAATTTATTAACAAGACTATTCCAACAGACTCCTAACTGGTCTCTGATTCTAGACTTATTCTTCATACTGCTGCCAACATGCTTTTAAAAGAAAAATCTGATTCTGTCATTTCCTTGCTTAAAACACTTGAATAAATTCTCTTTCCAAGCTCCAGGATATTCAAGGCTCTGCATTTTCTGGCCTCTATCTACCTCTACTGCTCTCTTCTTGTCACTCTTGGCTACATATTTCATAATCCAGGAATAAAAAATAGCTTGTAATTCTAATTTACTTATTTTTTCCTTGGCTTGGCTAACTCCTACTCATCCTTTACAGTTTGTGTAATCCATCTGCAAAGCCAACATCCCCCACCTCTTAGGTGGATTAGATTCCCCTTCTGTGTTCTCATATTTTCCTGTGCATCTCTCTATGGCTGCACTTACCAACGTTATTTCATAATGCTACGTTTATGCATCTGCACAGCCCTTTCCCTAAAGAGTAAGCTCCTTGAAAACAGAAACTGTCTTTATCACCGTTATATCCCCATCGTCAAGAACTTTCAATTACAGGTACTCTTTCAATTACAGGTACTCTGTTTCATGAATGAATGAATGAATGAATTACAGGTACTCTGTTTCATGAATGAATGTTATATCCCCATCGTCAGGAACTTTCAATTACAGGTACTCTTTCAATTACAGGTACTCTGTTTCATGAATGAATGAATGAATGAATTACAGGTACTCTGTTTCATGAATGAACGAACGAACGAACAAGTACTGTTTCATGAATGAATGAATGAACGAACGAACGAATGAATAAACAAACAAACCTTTTTCCCAACTTCTCCATCACCTAAGTCCTACCACCCACCACCATCATCCCACCTCCCCCACGTAGTCTGACCCGTATACTTAATATTTAAAACACTGCACACTGAGTATTTCTGTCGGCTATTCTCCGCTAGACGAAGAGTTCCTGGAGGACGGGTCTTACCTGCCTAAATCTGGTACCTGGCACACGGGTAGAGGCAGGAATGAAAAGGTTTAGCAAGGCTGGGAAAGTCCGTCATGGCCTTCTCTCACGCAACCTCCGCCAGGCTCGGTCCTGTCCCAGGAGGCGAGGGACTGGGGACGCGTGATATCCCGCCCAGCAACCCCCCTACCCCAGAACCCTGCGTGCTCGGGGTGCGCGGCTCGCCTCCACTCGCACACCACCCTCACCGCGCCGCCCTCTCCGGTCGGAAGTTGAGGAGGGCTGTGCAGACTCACCGGCAAGCGGAACTCCAGGTGCTCTTGCGCCATGAGCAGCAGATACCTGTTCAGAGGGCTCGGTAGCGCCATTGCAGCCGTCACGGTGCGCCTGCGCGGCCCGCGCGGTGTCTACCCCTTTTCCCCCGACAGGGTGCTTCCGCTGAGGCGGAGCCTAAAGGGCCGGAAACGGAAGCTCGGCGAGGCAGGCGCGCCCCGGATTTTCCCGCGTGGGTTTGGATCACAGAGGTTCTTGGAGTGGCTGTTCACCTCGGCTGTTCGCTCTCCCGTTGAGGTTACGAAGTACGAGTAGCTGGTGTGAGAGGCTGCCTTGTATTCAGGAGCAGGTCGGGATAAGACAATGTAGTTCCCAGTGGTCCTGCCACCTGAGTTGCACTTCCAGCGATCTCTGCAGCTCTTCAAACCCTAGTTCTTCAAAACAGGACTGAGATTTCACCTTTTCCGTGCAGTCTTCTCTGACCACTCCAGGGTTTGGGGACTGACTTACCTGGAACACTCATTTAATATTTAGTATACTTTTTGTATTTTTGCAATAACTTTTCATGGATACATACTTTGTAAGCCAATTAGAATAAGCTCTTGAGGACCGAGATCATCTCTTACGGTTTATTCTGTACCTCGCAGAAAACAAAAGTGTCCTCAAAGTATTCAGTAATTACTAGGTGTGATGTCACACATGAACAGTCCACAGTCAACTATATTAAAACAATGATAGAAGTTGCTTCTAACTAGTCACACTTGCACAGATTTCAGGATAGCATCTAAACTAAGTAGCATATTCGTAAATTTTAGTAATTTGCATATTCTATGTATATCTTGTGGCTTTTGAGAGCACTGAATTCTTTATGTTATTGAGCGCTCTTTTACATTCCACCTTAATATTGTGTAAAGTACAAAAGAGCAGGTATCCTACATATTCCAGGTGTAAAGTACAAAAGAGCAGGTATCCTACATATTCCTTCATGTGCCAGGAATATAGTTGATGCTTAGTTGTAGTGTTTAAGAACTGTGGCTGTGGTGTCAGTCTTAGGCTCAAACCTCAGTTCCACTATTTACAATCTGTAAGCTCATAAGCAAATTTCTTAGTCTCCCTTAGCCTGTTTTATCTAAAATGGAAAAATATTGCCTCCCTCAAGGGATTGTTATGATTAAGGGAAATAATATAAAGTGTTTAATATAACACCTGGCATTATTCTATGGGGTAAATAAATCGTATTTAGAGAG
>NW_006494612.1:16798352-16809710 GCF_000325575.1 Pteropus alecto | reverse complement strand
CCTCTTAGCAAGCAATCTGCCTTTGTTAGGAAAATGTCTTGGTAAGTTCACTGAGGTAAGTGAGTCTCTGAGAAGCATAGATGTCTCTTGGCCCCCAGGCTTCAGAGAAAGGTATAAAAATACTGAGACATGAAAGGTAAATTATTTACTCTTTGAGAAGAAAGGCCAAGGTACGACAGAACCAAGAAAATGCTAAGGGAAGGATATGCAGTGCTTGATATACCCCATTCCCCAAACTATCAGAATTACTAAACACATGAGATTTTGATGGGGCAACATTTTAAAGGACATCAGGAGTGCTGATTGTCATGCCAGGATTAATATGATGCTGTGCAGAGACAGCAAATGAGAATACAGGGCCTACAAGAACCCAGATGAATTCAAATTTCACTGATTTTTCACAGGTATCATTTGAGCTAAGGTTCGTGACCAAATCTTACTAATTCTTCACTTCAGAAATAAGCAGGAGAACGCCTACATCGCGAACCTCATACTGTTGGATACATGGTCTGAAGTAGAAATTAACCCTGCACAGGCAATTAGGGTTAGTGTGGAACTACTCTGAAATCAATTAAATTGCCTTTGAAGGACTCACAGCTAGACCTGCTTAATGTCTTTGAGCTTACTAGAGTAGTTGAGGAGTAGTTGGAGAGTATGAACTTTAAAAGCTGTTGTTCAAACTAGCATCTAGAGATTTGCAATATTCTTAAATTTGTACTGGAAGGGGCAAAGAGGATCATAAGTCTTTCTTCTGGGAACTGATCCAAAGTTCCATCCGTGTTTCATCTACCAGGTCAGACCTCTTACAGACTTGGCTCCTCCTGTGAAATTACTATTGTGCAAGCATTATAGTCTCTGGTACAGGCTTCTGATTACCAAAACAAAACAAAACAAAAACAGGTATTCCTGGGAGGTAAGGACTAGGAATTGGAGAGAATATTGAGTTCTGGTTATAACATGCCACTATAGTGTTGAGACTAATAGGATGTAGTCATTTAAGAAAGGATATTAGTAGAAAGTTAATGATTCCTAACAACACAGGTCATACGTAATGTCAAAACTGCTCACACATCTGTATCAGACTGAGCATCTAACACTTGAAAAGAGAACCATAGGGATTTGCACACCAATGAGGAGAGAAGTTATGTTCATATTTGTTAAGAGCAGAAAATTTTTGCAGTGAGTAAAAAATAAGGGGTTTTTGAACAGTTTGGAGAATAACGTTTTATTAGAACAAATATAAGAACTACGATTTCACTATAGTGAAGCATTCCTATGGGAGTTCTAATTTCATGAGATGAAGATAATTCAGAAAGAGAGAACACTGGGTTCTCTCAAGATACAAAACCAAACAAGTTGGGACTCTAAGCCCTAGTTCAAACTTAAACAGCTGCACTTGATTTAAGTATGACTCAGCTCCTTGAGGTCAAATTTCCAACAAGCAATATCTCCAGAAGTGGAGGGAAGTAGATCTTGTCCTCTGCTCAAAAGACCTCCCAAAGGAAATCTGAAGCCCTAGTTGTGAACGAGGCCCACTAATTTGCTGTCTATGAAAAACGTTCTGTGCATAGAAAAAAATGTGAAGGGAAATGGGCTGGAGATTCAGCCTTCTCTCCTGTTCATCCTTAAACTCTAATGTTGCCACAATTCAGTGCTGCCACAATTTAGTCAAGAGCCATACATTTCCAGGCAGATGTAAGATGGCAGCCTGATTGAGCAAGACTAGAGAACAACTGTCCCCATACCTCAGCAACTGGTTGTAACAGTTTTCCAAAAGGAGCCTAACCTAGAGCCTGCCAAAATTAGGGATGCTTCTCCTCTATGGGCCAGTCCTTAATTTTATTCTTTTGTTTGAAATAAGATTGAGATTTTAAGATAGAAAGTTTATTTTTCATTTATTTAAGCTGAATCAGAGATCTGTTTTATGTATTTTTATTGCTAGCAAAAAATCTGATTCATAAACATAAAAGATATTGGCTTCATTTTAGTGAACTGGAGTAATGGGCATTTAATGAAAGTGTGGGAGTCAATGTTTGTAGATGACTTTTTGACTTCAAAATCTAGAAATGTATGAGTATTGCAATAAAAAAAATAGGCTCTTGACCTTGGATTCGTATATGAAGAAGACGTATGTCTACATCTTTAACCGTGAACTCCTTCATACATTAGGATCAGCCAATTTATTAAATATCTTTCATTCGAACCTCTGTTTTTAGTACTATTAAAAGTCCAGATGACCAATTGGGATTTATCCCAGATATGCAAGGCAGGCTCAACGTTTGAAAATCAATTAATATAATCCATCACACCAACGAACTTAAAAAAGAAAAATCACATCATTATATCAACAGATGCAGAAAAAGCATGTGACAAAATCCGACACACATTTATGTTAAAAACTCTCAGTAAACTAGGACTAGATAGGAACTTCCTAAACTTAATCAAATTTTTGATTAAAGGATTTCTACAGAAAAAAAAAAAACTATAGTTGACATCATACTTAATAGTGAGAAGCTCAAAACTTTCCCACTAAGATCAGTACAAAGCAAGGATGTCCCCTCTCACTACTCTTTTTCAACCTTATACTGGAAGGTTTAGCTAATGCAGTAAGACAATAAAAGGTATATAGATTGGGAAAAAAGACACAAAACTGTTCACAGATAATATGATTATCTATGTAGAAAATCCAAAAGAATCAATAAAAAAAAAAAAAAACCCTGAAACTAAAAAGGTTGCAAGATACAAAGTTAACATGCAAAAGTCAATTGCTTTCCTATATACCAGCAATGAACAACTGGAATTTGAAATTAAAAACACAACACCATTTACATGAGTACCATCCAAAATAAAATACTTAGATATAAATCTAACAAAACGTGTAAGCTCTCTACGAGAAAAACAAAACTCTGATGAACAAAATCAAAGAAGAATAAAATAAATGGAAAGATATTCCATGTTCATAGAAGGGAAAACTGAATATTATTAGAATATCGGTTCTTTCCAAATTGATCTATAAAGTGAATGCAATTCTCATCAAAATTCTAGCAAGTATTTTATGGATATTGACAAACTGATTTTAAAGTTCATGAGGAAAGGTAACAGACCCAGAATAGCCAACACAATATTGAAGGAGAAGGAAAAGGTTGGAGGGCTGGCAATGCCCGACTTCAAGACTTACTATAAAATTTACAGTAATCAAAACAGTGGTATTGGCAAAAACAAATAGATCAATGGAACAGAACAGAGAGCCCAGAAATAGACCCATATAAATAAGTCAATGATCTTTGGCAAAGGAGCAAAGGCAATACAATGGAATAAAAAAAAAAAAAAAGTCTTTACAACAAATGGTACTGGTACAATTGAAATCCACATAAAACAAACAAACAAACAAACAAACAAAAACACCTAATCCAGACACAGACCCTATAACTTTCACAAAAATTAACTCAAAATGAATCATAGACCTAAATGTAAAATGCAAAACTACAAAACTCCTAGAAAATAATGGGAGAAAACCTAGGTGACCCTGGGTATGGCAATGACTTTTTAACTACAACACCAAGGGCATGATCAATGAAAGAAATAATTGCTAAGCTGGAAATCATTAAAACTGAAAATAACTGCATTGTGAAAGACAATGTCAAGAGAGTAAGACAAGTCACAGACTGGGAGAAATCATATGCAAAAGACACAGCTGATAATAGACATCAAAAATATACAAAGAACTTTTAAAACTCAACAATGAGAAAACAAACAACTTAATTAAAAATAAGCCAAAACCTTAACAGACACCTCACCAAAGATGACATAGAAATGGCAAATAAGCCTATGAAAAGATGGTTCATATCATATGTCATCAGGGAAATGCAAATTAAAACATATGAGATACCACTATATACCTATTAGAATGGCCAAAATCCCAAATATTAACAATACCAAATTCTGGAAAGCATGTGGAGCAACAGGAATTCTCATTCATTACTGGTGGAAATACAAAATGGTACAGCCACTTTGGAAGAGTTTACGACAGTTTTTGAAAAACTAAACATATGCTTTACCATATGATCCAGCAATTGTGCTCCTTGTTATTTATCCAAAGGAGCTGAAAACTTATGTCCACACAAAAACATGCATACAGGTGTTTATAGCAGCTTTATTCATAATTGTCAAAACTTGGAAGCAAGCAAGATATCCCTCAGTAGGCAATTGGACAAAGTGTGGTACATCTAACAATGTAATATTACTCAGCACTAAAAAAAGATGAGCTATCAAAGTCATAAAAAGACATGGAGGAACCTTAAATGTGCATTACTAAGTAAAAGAAGCCAATCTTAAAAGGGTACATACCATATGATTCCAACTACATGAGATTCTGGAAAAGGTAAAACTATGCAGACAGTAAAATGATCAGTGGTTGGCAGAGGCTGGAAGGGCAGGAATGAATAGGCAGACCAAAGATTTTTGGGACAGTGAGAATAGTTAGTAAGTTAGTATAATGACAGATATATGTCATTATACATTTGTCCAAGCCCATATAATGTATACCACCAAGAGTAAACCCTAAACTAAACTATGGACTTTGAGTAATTATGATGTAATCAATGTGGGTTCATCAATTGTAACAAATACACTACTCTGGTGAAGAATGCTAATAATGGGGGAGGCTATGCATGTGTAGGGACAGAAGGTGTATGAGAAATCTCTGTACCTTCTCAATTTTGCTGTGAACCTGAAATTGCTCTAAAAATATAAAGTTTTAAAATCACACAAAAAGTTCCAAAAGGCAAAATTTGACACAACATTTTTCCACATTTATTTAGCTTTCTTTTAGCTAATTAAGTACAGTTTGAAATGGCTCATTATTAATAATTTTACAATTTTTCAATTACAAACAAACAGTATCACAATATGCATAAATAATGCTCTCGATACTACTTTAAATATTTTTAAGACAGGCCATGAATTAGCTTTGTGTTGAGCTAATGTTACAGGATAGCTAGAGAGTTACCAAATTCTTATACTACTGAAAAGGCTGAGTGAATTTCAACTGTAGTAATTTGATTATTAATCTTTACAATTAAAAAGAGAACTGCTACTAAAAATGTGAAGTTCCAAGCGTTTTCCAACAAAAAAGAAAAACTTACTGAGGGAGTATAATCCTATATAAATTAAATCAACTTGCTAATCACATTTTTTAAAAGGTCCTTAAGGCATTTGAGAATTCCTTAAATACCTTACATGTTATCATTATATTGTCAATTACATTATTGCAATTTCAAATAATACAACATGGTACACGTGCAAAATATTCCTTTTCTTCAGCTGGTCATATTTAAACTGATATATAAAGCCTTGTGGGTGCTCACCAAGCTACTTAATAAAGCAGTGCTGAAAAACTTGTAAATCTAATTTTGAGAGCCCATAACCCCTCCAAATCCCTCATTGGACCTTCAATGATTAAACAGAATTTGGACACTCATTTCAACTGTAAAGTAAATAATGATGGAAGCAGAATGCAAGGAAAGTACACCTGGGTCTCTGAGCTTAAATTTTCACCATCTATCTGCCTAACACAGAGTCTTAAATACTCAGTTCACTGCCACCTGCTCTTGAACGTGTTTCCCTCTCCACAGCCTCTTCTGTGGACGTTATAGCACTAAACACATTAAAATGTAATCACTGGATTTGTCTGACCCTTGTATTAGCAACTTAAGGCAAACTGTCCTTTCACACTTCTGCATTTCCTGATCCTGGCAGTGTCTGCTACACATTAAATGCTCAGCAAATGATTGCTGGATGAATAAATGAATGCATGAACTACACAATATTGATTCCGGATGCTGTAACTAAATATTGTAATTAATATTTCATTACTTAAAACTATGTTTAATATCAAGCCAAAAAAAATCAGAAAGAAAACTAGTCATCTTAGCCTCATGTTCACATATTCATGTACATAGCAGTATTATAAACAGGCACAATGTAGGATTAGCTTTCAGTACCTACTCTTCAATCACATTCACTACTGTTAGTGTAAATTAGCAACAAAAGACAATTCCTAAAGAAGTATGTCTCATAAAATGATATATCAATAATATTAACTTTGTGTTATTAAAATAAATTTTCTCATCCAAGACTATCTCTACTTTCAAACTATGACCTTTCCATGACAAAAGATAGATCCAATCACTTTTTAACTACAATTTTCCTTTGGAAAAATAAACAAGCCATAAAGCCACAGTTTTAATACATTAATATAACCATTTTATGTTGCTTCCCCATTTATGCTCTTACAGGTAAAATCCCATTACAGTGAATTCTCTTGCATAGCCAAATTTATATTATTGCAAATCCATGGTTAGAAATTATCACATATGTATTATATAGGACAAATTTATTACAAAGGTTCTGGATTTCAAGAAGTGAAAACCAGCATCTGTAATCTGAGTAAAAAGTGACACATATACAGTTCTTTCCATCAACGAGAACAGAGATCAGTGTGTAATATGGTACTCTTTATTTTGAAATTTTATGTGCAAAATTATGGAACTGTCGATAATTTTTTTCTCTTTCATAGTAATAAAGGCTCCAACAAAGAACTTTCTATACCAGTTTATTCTTCATAATAAATCAGTATTTTAATTGACTATTGAGAAATGAAATATTTGAATTATTTTTAATACAGAGCCCTTCTTGATTAACAGAATTTGTTTTAATGGGATTTTAGCTATAGTATCTTATACCCTAGACAAGTAACCATTAAAACAAGTCAATGACAAAGTATTCATGTAACTATATTACAGATCTCAGGAAACAGACATTCAGAAAAGATTTAAGTCTACTCAGTAACAGCTCTTCATAAAATTCAACAAATCTTACCATTGTAATGACTTAAAAGGGACCATAATATTAGTTTATGTTGAGCCAAAATTAAGAAAATCTTCCACTGTTGACATTTTCATGTTCTTAGTTTTTCAATCAAATAATCGGCCTGTAATTTTAAAAATATAACATTTTTTGTTACAGTTATCATAGCCTGTGTGAAATAATTCAACAGGCATCCCTACTATAATATATCACAGTAGAAAAGCTGCATACTACATGTTTGTTCTTAAAAATATCTTACAAAAAAACTAAATATAATAAATATAATAGTTTTATAAACTATAGTAAAGGTATTCTATATTGCATATAAATAGGCATATTTTTATCCATTTTGCATAGTCATTAAAAAGTTTCAATAAGAAAAGGAAAATAAATATAATACTAAAGCTTTCAAATGTAAATTAGACATGAAGAACCTTAAATGCATATTACTAAGTGAAAAAAAAGCCAACCTGAAAAGGGTACATATTGTATGATTCCAACTATATGACATTCTGAAAAAGGAAAAACTGTGGAGACATTAAAAAGATCAGTGGTTATGAGAGATGAAGGGGGAGGAACAGATGAACAGGCAGAGAACAGAGGATTTTTAGGGAAATGAAACTATTCTGTATGATATTATAATGGTTTTTACATGTCAATATACATTGTTAAAACCCAGAGAATGTACACCACCAAGAATGAATCATAATGTAAACTATGGACTTTGGGTTATAATGATGTGTCAATGTAGTTCCATGGATTATAATAAATGTATCAATGTGGTGTAGAATGTTGATAGTAGGGAGGATTGTGAGTGTGTGGGGACAGGAGTATATGGGAACTTTGTACTATCCATTCTATTTTGCTGTGAATCTAAAACTGCTCTACAAAATAAAGGCCATTTAAAAATTAAAAGTAAACTAAAGTCTTCTAGTATCACTTCAGATACTTTTCTCAATTATATATCTGATCACTATATAAGAGATTTTGAAATAAACTTTAATATCTTTAGCTTGATTTTTTCAAAATCTCATAATATATACCCACAGATTTAAGAAGAATTCAGATTCCCTGGATAAACTATTAACAGATCTTATAACTTTGTTCATTCATTTTACTTATAACTAAAAAATCATGTAAGGAAATACAGTTAAAAACATTTAAAGAAATGTATTCTTTTTGTTTTCTTTAAAAAAATTTTATTGTGGTAAAATACACATAACAAAATTTAACATCTTAAACCATTTTTTTAAGTACACAGGCTTAATATTCAGCGATATTAAGTATATTCACAGTGTTGTGCAACCACCACCCATCTCCAAAACTCTTATCTTGCAGAACAGAAACTCTATGTCCATTAAACAAAAACTCTCCATTCTCTTCCCCCTACAGCTCTTGGCAACCACCATTCTACTTTCTGTCTCTATGAGTTTGACTACTCCAGGTACCTCACATATGAGAAATTATATACTATTTGGCTTATTTCTCTGAGCATAATGTCCTCAAGGTACATCCATATCATAGCATAGGTCAGAATTCCCTTTTTGTTTTTTAATTTATTTTTCAATTATAGTTGATATACAACATTATATTAGTTTCAGGTGTATGACACAGTAATTAGACATTTATATACCTTCCAAAGTGTTCACCCCAATAAACCTAGTACCGACCTGGCACCATACATTGTTATTACAATATTATTGGCTATATTTCCTACGTTGTACTTTACATCCCTATGACTATTTTACAAAAACATATTTTTAATAAATTTTTTATTATAAAAGCATGGATCATGTAGAAAATTAGAAGTACAAACAAGAAAAAAAATCCCCTTTTTATCACACTGATATTTTAAAGAGACCACACCAACTGTCCTACAGAATCTCCCACTTTATTTCAAATATACACACATGCTTATTTTTTAAGTATTTTTTTAAGTTAAGTAAAATCATCTAGACAAGTTGAAGAGAGAAATAAGTGTGAAATACAAAGTTTCTAGAGAACGGTTACTTTTTAATTTCATATATGACTATAATAATAATATGCATTAACTAATGTTTTTTATTTAATTTATAATTTTATAATTATTCAGATATAGCCACTATAGGCCATCTTAGCATCATGGATACATAAATAAGAGACTGGTAAATTACTTCCACTGGCTCTGGAAGGACAAAGGCTTAACTGTCAAGCTACAGGCCTGTAATCAGCTGAATTCTCTTCTATTCTTGTCCTAGCAAAGCAGAATTTTGCAATTTGGGGGGGCTTAAAGCTTTAACGTCAGATCTGGTAGTTGATGCTACTACTGCAGCCCTTTTCTAAGGAGTTTAAACTATTGAAAATTACGAAAACTCAATTTCTACAGTGATGTTGATGAGAGGCATCAGATAACATCTACTGAGTACTTAGCATTTGCAAGGTACATGTTTAAGTGCTTTACATGTAAATTATTTTATCAATCCTCTTATCGGCCCTAGGTATAAGGCACTATTAACCTATATGCAGGTATCCAGGTAGCAGATAAAGAACTTGGGCCTTTAAAAAAGTTTAAGTAACTTGCACATGGTCCCTCAAGTAACTAATGAAGGAAGAATTTGAATCCAGATATTATTGTGAATTCTGAACTATTTAATGCCATGTTTCTTCTGTATCACAGCCTCTGCTTGCAAAGAAGAGATTTGATAGCTTCTCTTCCTACATTTCTATGACCTGGAAAATCCCCAAATTAAAAATATTATCTTAGATATGTGCAAGCAATATGTTAAAATAGAAGATCAAGTCTATGAGAGCCATTGCCAAGAAAAGAAAAAATACAACAAAAAAGGACAAACATTTTAATTATTTTTGTATGCTGCTAGTATAATAGTAACACTTACTGTGATAAACCAATAGGAATTCACTCTATAAACCAATTTTGAAAAGAAGCCAAGCTGATCGACTGGTGCCAGAACATGAAGGTGCAAGTGGGAGATGGAACAGAATGGTGGTACATGGAAACCCATTCTAAAACAGAAAAGTAAAAGATAATTGATAAATCAGTTCTGCATTAGTTTAAAGCTTTTTTGTTGTTGTTAAAGCACATAAATATTAAAGAGAACCAAAATAGGTTACCTAAGTTAAAAAGATTGCCACGCAAATACTCTTTTACTGTTTTTCTTTATATATTTTAGAATATTCACACAGTTCTTTTCATGTTTAAGTTCACAGTAACAAAAACTCTTCATCAACAAAGGCCTTTACAGCATATTAAGCCTCAGTATAACCTTCACGAATTCTGAGTTGGCATTCTGTTTTATCTCTTCAGTCTTTATCATATTAAGCTTTAATTCTCCTGAAATACACCCTCTACAATGAATATTTTTAAAAATTACAGGATACTCAAGAAGTAGGGTTCCATTATTCCATTATTAGCCAGTAGGTGGCGTGCTTTCTCCTTTAATAAAAGCAGTCACTTCTCACAGACCAATATTTCAGTAGTAAAATTAATTATATAATTAAAAACTTTATTATCATTTGTTTCTTGTTTTATAATGAAAATAAGCTAGATGATAATTATCTATAATTATTTGTTTTATAAAACATAAGAGAATTCCTTTGACTAATAAAAATTTTTTAATATCATTTAACCTCTTAAAAATCAATTTACAAACTGTTTTTTAAGTCCACTTATTCTAAGTAAAGCGAGGCACACCTGTAACAATAATCCAAGCCTAGAAGTAATTGCCTGTTTAAACTAGAAGTGTGTCTCAAAAAATAAATAAATAAATAAGTAGGAGTCTGCAAGACACGGAAGTGCTATACTGCAATGCAGGACTGAAAATGTAAAGTCACGTATGCAACACATATTGAAAAGCTTTCACCACTACAGAGAAAAGGAGACTAGGTTTTCCCTCTGTGAAACACGAGTCATATAATGTAGAATCACATAATGTAAATGCTAGAAGCAACGCGAGGATTCACTTATTCCTTTCATTTTAAAGACAGGGAAGCCAAGGTCCAAAAGTGGCAGAGACAGGATTTAGATTCAGGGCTCTTGACATCTAATCCAATGTCCATTCTTCTAACAAGCACTCCTATGACTGGGAAGAAAATGTGCTGCTTTTGGCCAAAGGGTCTCAAATACCATCTGCTTCTTATCATTATCACTCTTGGATAGAGCTTAACAGTTTTTGGTGGATTTTCACATATACAGTGTCATTTGAGCCTACAAGTAAGCAGAGCAGGTGTTATCTTAGAGAAGTTAAAAGACTTGTCTAAAGTAACACAGCCAGTACAAGTATAGTACATAGCAAGTAGCAGGGATAGCATTAGAATTAAGTTCTCTCTGAATTCCAGTTTAGAGGTGTTAGAAGTAAACTCTACTATACTTGCCTTGGTCCTGCTTTGGTCACAAAATGCAAAGTCTATCTTTTAAAAAGAAAAAAAAACAGTTGCCAAATTGAACATTTTGTGTTTTTGCTCAAACTTTGACCAATTTCAGAGTATGGTTCA
>NW_006494612.1:16761687-16798302 GCF_000325575.1 Pteropus alecto | reverse complement strand
TAATAATGTATTTTTAAACCACATAAAGTATTTTCTAAAGAAATATCAATTTACACACAATTTTATATGAATGCACATATTGTAACTATTTTACCTACCTACTGCTTGAATATACTTCTGTCCAAAGTATAAGTAGGGATTATTAGAAGATGCTGAGACATGAGATGAAGAAATCTTGTTTATTAAATTTGTACTACCAATGAACTATACGCTCACTTTCAGGAAAAGATCATTTAAATCACGAACTCTGCCATCTCTGCTTTCATTTTCCATGAGGAAATAATATTTCAGAAAAACCAATTTTGAATAATGATTTCTATTTGGAAGTATACATACCTCACATTTTTGAAGTCTGTGAAATTATTCCTTTCAAGAATGGTTTTTCCAACAGCAACCATGTTCTCAACTATAAAACAGGAAAGAAAGCACATTATATCATAGGAGACATTAAATTCATTAAACTGTTATTAATCTTAACTTTCAGAATCCTAGTCAAAATTACATCAAATGGGTAAACATTTAAAAACACATTCAATAGCTCTAAGTTACTGAGAAGTTTGCTTATCAGCAATTAAAATGAAGATTTAATCTGTCACAAAATATCACATATAGGCTGACTCTAAATAGCTGTTGAGGGGTATTATCAAGTGACTGTTTAGGATATCTGATCCTGCTGAGGTCTAATTCTAATGATAAGGAGACCAAGTAACTAAATAAAAATTGTTTGAATTAAGACGACAGAAAAATGCTGAATTTGTCTTTGAGCCCAAATTAGGGATCCCTTTGTGTTCAGCTTAGCCTTGACTAACTAAACGTTTGTATAATTGTTTTGGCTTCCAAACTCTATTTGCCTTGTCACCTTTATTGTCTCAGTGCTTTATGGCTTTCAGATGGGAATATGCCTCCCCATTAGAAAAATTTTGGTAACCTGGTATCATCAAAGCACAATGCCAACTTTAGACCTCTTTTGTTTCTGAATGGTATAATCAAGTATTTGAAAGAGAAAGAGAAAATCTACAGAGGATAGTTGTTATAATGAGGCTTATAAAACTGCTGCTAATATTTACTTCTTTAAGTTAGGCTTGAGCTGGGAGGCTGCCAGACGTGCATGACGAGGCCAGTACCATATTGTCAAACAAAATCTCAAGTTACTTCAAGCTACACTGTGTCTTGTTTTCTTTTAAGATACTCCCAAGATCCCAAACAAGTGGGTCAATATAAAAGGCTGTTTTATCTTTTAATTTCTTTAAAAGACATATATGACTGTTTAAAGCAATGATTTTAACAGTATTATGGGACTATAATGTATGTAAATGAAATATATATAACAGCAATAACAAAGTGTTGCAAAATTTCTCACATTTTACATGAATTGGTACAATATTAATTCTAAATAAGCTATGATACTTAGGATGTATATTTTAATCTCTCTAGAGCAACCACTTTAAAAAATGTGAAAAGGAATACCTTAAAAATCAAGAAATAAAGTTGAATGCTAAAAAAATAGATTCAATCAACCACAAGAAGGTAGGAAAGAAGAAACAGGGCAACAAAAAACAAATGGAATAAATAGAAAAACATATGGCAAGATGGTAGAGCTAAATCCAACTTGTCAATAGTTACATTAAACGTTTATGAACTAAAATGTCTAATTAAAAGACAGAGATTTTTCACACTACATTTTTTTAAAAAGCAAAACTCTATTGCTTTCTTCAAGCCTTTAAATATAAATATTCAATTTGGTTGAAGGATACAAAAAGATATGCAGTGTAGGCAATAAGTAATAAACAAGTTGGAGTACCTAATTTAATATCATATAAAATAGACTCAAGAAATGTATCCAGAGATAAAGATGAACAATTTATAATGATAAAAAGGATCAATTCATTGAGAAGAAATGACAATCATAATTATGTATTCACTTAAAATCAGATCTGACAGCCAATAAGCCTGAGGGTCAATCCCTCCCACTGATGTGCAAATAGCAATCAAGGCTCAACTACAACAGGAGGGCACACACGATCCACACAAGCACACCTGGAGGATCCGCTCAAGTGAAGCCGTGCCACTGGGCCCCACAGGATACCTACTATATAAGCGCACTCTATCAAGACCTGAAGACATAGCAGATCTACCTAATGTATATAAAAAACATGGGGAGAAAGCCAAAATGAGAAGACAAAGAAACATGTCCCAAACGAAAGAACAGAACAAAACTCCAGAAAAAGCCAGTTGATGAAGTCAGTGAGAACTTTAACAGAGATAGGAAACATAAAAATGGAGATAGGAAACATAAGTCAGAAACGAAGAATATAACTGAAATGAAGAATACATTAAAGGGAATCAACAGATTAGCTGAAGCAGAGGATAGAATCAGTGATTTGGAAAACAAGGTAGCATAAAATACCTAATCAGAAGAGCAGAAAGAAAGAAAAATCCAAAAAAAAAAGAGGATAGTTTAAGGGGCCTCTGGGACATTATCAAGTGTACCAATGCATCATAGGGGTGCCAGAAGGAGAAGAAAGAGAATAAGGAATTAAAAACCTATTTGAAGAAATACTGATGGCAAACTTCTCTAACCTGGTGAAGGAAATAGACATACAAGTCCAGGAAGTGCAGAAAGTCCCAAACAGGATGAACTCAAAGAGGCCCACAGCAAGACACTTCATCATTAAAATGCCAAGGGTTAAAGACAAAGAGAGAATTTTAAAAGCAGCAAGAGTTAGCTACCTACAAGGGAGCTCCCATAAGCTGATTTCTCAAAAGAAACTTTGCAGGTCAGAAGGGATTGATACGAAATATTCAAAATGATGAAAAGCAAGGACTTATAACCAAGATTACTCTACCCAGTAAGGCTGTCATTTAGAATTGAAGGATAGATAAAGAGCTTCTCAGACAAGAAAAAGCTAGAGTTCATCACCACCAAACCAGTATTATAAGAAATGTTAAAGGGAATTCTTTAAGATCTTCTTTAAGAAGAAGAAAAAAGATAAAAAATATGAATAATAAAATGGCAATATCTACATACCTAATAATAATTACTTTAAATGAAAATGGATTAAATGCTCCAATCAAAAGAATGAATGGATAAGAAAACAAGACTCAAATGCTGCCTATAAGAGATCCACTTCAGATCGAAAGACACAAACAGATTGAAAGTAAAGGGATGGAAAAAGATTATTTCGTGCAAATGGAAATGAAAAAAAAAGCTGGGGTAGCAATACTTATGTTGGACAAAACAGACTTTAAAACAAAGGCTATAATAAGAGAGAAAGAAAGACCCAGTAATCTCACTTTTAGATATTTATCCGAAGAAACCCAAAATACTAATTTGAAAAAACATATGTATCCCTATGTTCACTGCAGCATTGTTTACAATGCCCAAGATATGCCTAAGTGTCTACTGTTGGATGAATGGATAAAGAGGTGGTACATATATATAATGGAATAGTATTAAAAAGATTTTGGATACTGAAAAAAAAATCAGATCCAAAATACATGAAACAAAACCTATTGGTCCTTTTCTATATCATTGGTATCTACTTTTCATTATTTTCTTCTTTCTACTTATTTTGGTATTGTTTTGATCTGATTTGCTTGCTTCTTTCTAGCATCTTAAAGTGGAAACTTAGGGCATTTGTTTTAAATCTCCATAAGCATTTAAAGCTATAAATTCCACGTAGGCACTGCTTTAGCTACATACTATAAATTTTGATATGTTGTATTTTTGTTACCAATCTATCCAAAATATTGACCTCTTTGACCTTTTTACTTAGAAGTCATTTAAAAGTGTTTAAAAATTTAAAAATATTTAATGCTATTATAGATTTTATTGTTTTTCAATCTAATTTCATTGTCATCAAATAACATATTTTATAAGATTTGAATCATTTGAAATATATTTAGACATATTTTATTGCCCAAAACAGGGTCTATCCTGGTGAATATGTGCTCTTAACAAAATTTTATCCTATATAGTATAGAGTTCTATAAATGTCAATTATAGTCACAATGTTTTATAGTGTTATTAAGCTCTTCCATGTGTTTATTTTCCCAACTTCATAGACTTTATGAAATATTAATTGCAAAAACTTTAAAAATCATATTAGGGAAATATCAAAAGTATACAAAATCAGAAAGAACTGTATAAGTACAATGAAATCCCAAATACCATACTGCTTCAAAATTAGTAATATTTGATTTGCAAAAAGTTATACAACTTTTAATAAGAAATACTAGAAAAAGTAAAACAACCATGAACACATTTCTTCCTCCTTAAGAAAAACAGTATAAAAGGAAATATAGAAGTATATCAGTACTTAAGTCTATGGTGGTAGGTGTTGCCTGGTACTAAATATTGCACATCTACTAGCCTCCATCTGCTGAAATAAGTGTAAAATGTACTCATAGAACTTCAGATGACTAAGGAACTTTGTAATATCTAGGAAAAAAAAAGTTTAAAAACTGGTAATTCAGGAATCTAAACACTAATAAACTACATATCAAGATTTCTCATCAAAAAAATAATTCTTATTCACCTTAAAAAAATCTAGCCCAATTTATCTATCTTGCCAGCTACCTTAAAGTATTAACCAACTAATTCCAGACCCTGGTGACAAAGGTTATCGAAGCAGATTAGAAATGTCTTAGTAAATGATAGCTGATAAGTCACAGAAATCATGAGTAGGAAAATACAAGATAATCCTGTAAAAGACAAAATTCAGAATTTCCTTTTCAGAGGCTAAAAGTTCATCACATTTCTTATAATTAAACTTTGGTGTTAGTTCATCTACACAAAAAACTACAAGGCAAGTACCAGTACAGTCTCACCTTCAGGCAACATGAGCTCATATGCTATATTTTCACTTATTTGTATATAATTTTCACAGCACTTTTCATTTTCAGAGTCAAGAAAAGCCAACATTTAGAAAACATAAAGAGGCATTATCTTTTAGAGAGTTTAAAGGTTAAATAAATCATGAGAAGGCAGAGTTCTTTGGAAAAGACAATAATACTGGGAAAAACAGAAGGCAGCAGGAAAAGAGGAAGAAAAAAATATGAGATAGAGTGACTCCAAAAAAGAAGCCATAGGCATGAGTCTACAGGGGCTGAACAGGGCTGTTGAGGACAGGACATTGTGGACAACGCTCATTCAGCGTTGCCAGGAGTCAGAACCAACTCAACAGCATGCGACTACAACGTATCTGGGATTTGCTTCAAGTACAATGTGGGAGAAGGTTAATAGATGAAAAAATATCAGTCATGAGTTACTAAAAGTTGAGGCTGGGTAATGAATACATGGAGATTATACTATTTTCTTTATTTTTGTATATATTTGAAATTTTTCATAATGAAAGTTTCAAAAAGTCATATAGATTTTTTGTAATACGTCTAGATTTTTTCTTTTTAAATGTAACTGCCATCACTGATGCCAATTCAAGATGATATAATCATGAAGAATAGTGCCATCATCTTACCCAGTTCTATTTGATCTTTCTTTAGATCTCTGCAGTTTCCAATATGCTTCTTTGGTACCACAAGATAATGATGAGGTACTGCTGGTTTGATATCTTTGAAGCAAATTAGGTCTTCATTCTAAAGAGAAAAACATATCATTTGTTAGCGAATTTTTTTTTTTTAAATTACTAATGCTGTTCTGGCATGTTTAAAATATAAATCTCAGTCTGATTAAAATGATACTTATGTCACAACTAAGCCCCACTGAGCAATTTTGTGATTATGCATTAAGTCTATAAAGGCAATCATTAGCTTCTTTCATGAAATGCTCATTTATTGTAGAGACTAAAAAGACATAAATTAAATTTTAAGAAAAGAATTATGAATAAAGTTTATTAAATCTTTATTACCAAAAATTCCAGAGGTCTTTTTTTTTCCCCACTATATATTTCTCCATTTCTACCCTAGGGATTTTTCACTCTTAATAATTACTTTTAAAGGTCTGACTACAGAATCATAGAAAGATTGATAAATTCTTTTTTATATTTAATTTCTTTCCAAAGCATGATCCTTAATTATAAGAACATCATCTAGCATATAAATATCGACAGGTTATTTTTTTAAACATTTTACAGTAATTATATACAAATACATGTTCTCTCTGTTTACTTGCCACTTTACAGCACTGAAAAGTATTTGATATGCTGAAACAAACTCTAGTATATAGTAATAAATTATATGCCTAACCTATTACATCAGTTTTCTGGTTTACATATTCCACACAGTAATGTAAAGAAAAAAGAAAAGGTAAAGAAAAAGGGAGTCTTTCAATCTATTAACATTGTTTCAAGTTTTTCCAAGAGAAAAATCTATATTCCCTAAATAACCTTATTTAATATCCTATATAAAAAAAATTAGTCAAAATTAAATAAAATCAATATCGATAAGTATAGTTTCCCTTGAAAAATCTCCAGAGTACACTATTACTCATTGGTTCTCCATTCCAGGATTCCAAAATTCAATTTGAATCAGGGCCTCATATCCATGCCAGTAATCTTGGTTTCAATGAGAACAATAGTTAAAGGCAATTGTACATATTGTACCATTAACTTCCTTATCAGTGTTCATACCGCTCATCTAAGCTTCAAGTGATAAGTCCACCTCCAATGCCACCATGCTTTAGAGAATGAAACTTTTTGTCTACTTTAACTGGACTGGAAAGTAGCAAAAACAAGGTATCATGTGTCCCTTTCTTATCTCAATATTTCTATAAAATGCCCAGAATATCACTTTACTAAAAACTGTTTAAATATTGATGTTGTTGATGTCCTTACTTATATACCTTCAGGCGAGAAGCTACTAAAATGTGGAGGCACAACACAAAAATCTTGATTATTTTTCCAGCTATTAAGTATTACTTTAATAGAAGGAAAAAAATGTTACTTTTAAGATCTTGTGGTAAACAGTGATGGGTCAACTGAACACAGCATGAGGTAGGAGGAAAGTACACAAACAAGAACCGAATTGAGGTGCCTGCCTACAGAAACAGGGATTTGATAGTGTGTTTGAAGAATGTGAGATTCCTTTGTTACCCCCCAACTTTCAGGAAAAGTCCACAGCAACTGTTGCTTTGCATTAAAATATCAGGAAAATGAAAGGAAAAGAATCTGTGTTAGTCTCTGGTTAATCCAAGAAAAAGGTCTGAGGCTGAGATAGAAAATTCAGTAGAAACAGAAAATCGTGAGAGGTGAATAGGGATGTTTGCAGCATACACCGCTCTACCCCTGCCCGTGAGAAAAATCCTCTGATATACTAGAGAGTGATGAGTTTCCTGTGATTTATGGATAGAGACTCAGACCAGTTTTATGTGTGTATACATATGTATGTGCATGTGTATACATATGTACATACATGTATACGTGATGTGCATGCACCCACAAAGAGGAATCCCAGAAGGCTGGATGACTTGGGAAACCTGAATGGTTAACTATAAAATAAAAACATGACAATTATATCAATTTTAATTCATTTTTATTATGTCTTGTCTAACAGTAACTTTAAATATTGATATCCATGAAATGTTTTTAAAAAGGATAAGATCGAAGACCATAATGTTTTTGATTGTTTAATATTTTTCATTATTTCTTTGATGCTACAAGCTGAGAAACAATTAGTATTGAGGATCAAATCTAGCACAATAAAATAGCCAGTACTTCCCGGATGGGGCAGTACATAAAACAACAATTTTAGATGTCTTTATTCCTCCTCAATTATGACATTAACTTTAAAAAATCTAGAGGTAATTCTGGTACCAAATACATCCTGATTAGAATTAGTTTGAGGTAATGTAGCTGAATTCCACCTCAAAGCAGGAATAACACTGCTTTAGATTCATGGAACCAGAAAGTATCAGTCTAAAGGATAACAGAAGAGAAAAAATTAAGGAAGCTCCTAAAATCCTGCTGCCCCATACTCCATGATTCCGCCGTAAGAATGAACCAAATGCCTAGTTCTCTTTGTCTCCCAAATCCCTATTTTGAAAAGTTTTATTTACTAAATGTCATGTATGAATAAAAATTTTCTCAATTCTAATAAAAAAAAAACTACTAATCAACATAAGTGTCATCATCACCAGGAGTAGATAAAATTCCTGTCAAAAGCAAAGAAACTTAATGTTTTAGTTAGCCTAAACAATCAATGATTGATTTAGATTTCCATTAAGCTTCCTAAAAATATTGAAACTGGCTGTCTGCTATCTCCATCTCTACCATTGCTAATAATGACTCAGCCATTATTTAGACTCTTCATTTTAAGACTATCCTCTTATTCCAAAAGTACACTGACAAAAAAATATGCAATGATGGATGTACAAGCCTATTCTTTGCAGCATGATTTATGATAGCAAAAGACTGAAAATAATTCAAGTGTCCATAATTCAACCAGGAGACTGACTTAGTTTTGGTAAATCCACACAATGGAGAAATGTGTAGCTATAAAAAGGAACGAGGAATATCATTATAAACTTACAAAATAATTTTGGGAACATACACCTAAATTAAAAAAGAAAGCAAGGAGCAGGATAGTGGTTAAGCTATCTTTTGTGTAAGAACAGAGAACAAAATATAAACTTACACATATATATTTACTCACAGTGGAAGGAAAAACAAGAAAATATTTTAAAGTTTCTTATGGGGGAAGAAGAACAGGGTAGAAATGACAAGAGAATAGATACTAGACTTCTCCAAATGTACTTTCCTTTATTGAAAATGGCAAATAAAGAATGTTTTATTTGCCATTTTCAATTCAGATCATAGGCAAGCTTCTGAAGTGTGGGACATTCCATATTCATCTTGAACTCTAAGTGAGTAAACACATAATAAGCCAGAAAAACTGCTGAATAAATAAATGACAGTTGCTTAAAAAGAAAGATGAAGCTACCAATGTTCCCTTCTCTATTCCTTAAAAAAGAGGTATATCATTAGATTTTCAGATACTTTACTAGTAACAGAGATGGATTTTCCATGATCTTTCAGTCTGTCCTTGCAAAACAACCTCTTAAAGTTGGAATTACGGTCAGTGTTTAATTAGAACAGTGCTTCTCAAACTCTCCTCATTACTAGTCCCCTAAGGAATCTTTGTAAAGTTGCTGCCCCATACTCCATGATTCCGCCGTAAGAATGAACCAAATGCCTAGTTCTCTTTGTCTCCCAAATCCCTATTTTGAAAAGTTTTATTTACTAAATGTCATGTATGAATAAAAATTTTCTCAATTCTAATAAAAAAAAAACTACTAATCAACATAAGTGTCATCATCACCAGGAGTAGATAAAATTCCTGTCAAAAGCAAAGAAACTTAATGTTTTAGTTAGCCTAAACAATCAATGATTGATTTAGATTTCCATTAAGCTTCCTAAAAATATTGAAACTGGCTGTCTGCTATCTCCATCTCTACCATTGCTAATAATGACTCAGCCATTATTTAGACTCTTCATTTTAAGACTATCCTCTTATTCCAAAAGTACACTGACAAAAAAATATGCAATGATGGATGTACAAGCCTATTCTTTGCAGCATGATTTATGATAGCAAAAGACTGAAAATAATTCAAGTGTCCATAATTCAACCAGGAGACTGACTTAGTTTTGGTAAATCCACACAATGGAGAAATGTGTAGCTATAAAAAGGAACGAGGAATATCATTATAAACTTACAAAATAATTTTGGGAACATACACCTAAATTAAAAAAGAAAGCAAGGAGCAGGATAGTGGTTAAGCTATCTTTTGTGTAAGAACAGAGAACAAAATATAAACTTACACATATATATTTACTCACAGTGGAAGGAAAAACAAGAAAATATTTTAAAGTTTCTTATGGGGGAAGAAGAACAGGGTAGAAATGACAAGAGAATAGATACTAGACTTCTCCAAATGTACTTTCCTTTATTGAAAATGGCAAATAAAGAATGTTTTATTTGCCATTTTCAATTCAGATCATAGGCAAGCTTCTGAAGTGTGGGACATTCCATATTCATCTTGAACTCTAAGTGAGTAAACACATAATAAGCCAGAAAAACTGCTGAATAAATAAATGACAGTTGCTTAAAAAGAAAGATGAAGCTACCAATGTTCCCTTCTCTATTCCTTAAAAAAGAGGTATATCATTAGATTTTCAGATACTTTACTAGTAACAGAGATGGATTTTCCATGATCTTTCAGTCTGTCCTTGCAAAACAACCTCTTAAAGTTGGAATTACGGTCAGTGTTTAATTAGAACAGTGCTTCTCAAACTCTCCTCATTACTAGTCCCCTAAGGAATCTTTGTAAAGTTTTTTTTTTCCTATTTGGCCCCCTCTCATGGTATTTTTATACCATGGCTATATTGAGTATCTGCTTATGGTATTTCTGTATATGGTATTTCTGTACTTTATACGTATAAGAATAAACATTTTTTTGCCCTGCCCTTGCTCCTCCCCCAGACAAGAACATCAATTTTCCTCTTTTTGAGACTTCATGGTTTAGGCAAACAGCTAGTTTATCTTGATTTCATTATCACCACTGAATCTAAACCATTTTGGCTAAGCATCCATTTAAAAATAACAAACTGTGATAAACAGTAGATTGGCACTCGACCACCATTCCAAATACTTCTGTGCCCTCTGTATTATAGCTAAAAAGGAATTCAGATCTTGCCAGTTGATGTACTTAGGACATAGGTGCTTTGAAAAGCCTACCTGAGGCATAAGACGTGCATTTTTTGTCAGCATGGACAATCAGTGTGGACCCAGCAGGTATAGTGTAGCTCTGAAGCAGAGTTCTCAGAGGGGACTAGAAATACGTAGGTGCTCTTTTAGGTTGTGGATGCTACTGGCATTTTATGCCCAGAGGTCAGAAATGTGAAATATCCTGCAATCAGTGGAATAACCCTGTACAACAAAGCAGAGTCCAACCCAAACAGCCAATAGTACTTGAAACACCCCTCAAAAGGGGCAGTCATACTGCTTCCTTGTCTCTGAATCGCAACTGAGAAAACATCTTCCTGAAGTCCAAGTTCCAGAGGAAGTTACCTGACTCCTATTTCCCCGACTAGCTCCCCAGTGAGCTCCCCAACTGGTTCTGCAGTGTTGTTCTGGGTGTCACTCTTGGAGGCTTTTCTAGAACCTGCTCTGCCAACCCTTGCAAGGACTTTTATAGCAAATAATTCTCTACATTAAATCAATTTTGGCTTTGAATAATTAGAATGTTTTTTCTTTCCTTGAACTGAATCCTGACTGCTATCTAAAGCAAATAAAAAGAAATGACATTTGAAAGAATACTTCAATACCATGCCATCTAAGGTGTAGGGCAATTTTGACTAAACAAAGGGGAGAAAATTCAAGTTGAACTAGTATTTCCTCATTATGGTCTTAAGCAAGGTGAAAATAAACATTTAGCCTAGTGTTTTCCAGGCGTTTTTTCATTATTGCCTCCCTAAAGACGTTTTTAAAACTTTTTTTTCGCCTAATACCATCCCCATGGTATTTTAATACCACAAATACACTCTGTTTATGTACTCTATGTATATTTTTACCCCATACATAAAAAGAGTACAATATTGACTCCTCCCAAAAAAAACCAAACAAACAATTTTCACCCCCTTGGCAGTGATATCTTCCTCACTGAGAATGCACGGTCTAGCCTTTATTTAGTTTTAATTCTTTAATATTCAACAAGAAAACACCATATAGAAGCCTACGAGATGAAGAATCTTCTCTAGCTTTTGCCAGAAAGGTTTCCCAGAATAATCTCACATGATGCTGGTAACTCCAATTATGCCAAGTCAAATTTTCTTCTCTTCTGATAGTTTCTTACAAAGAAAAAATCCTGACCTTTGGGCAGGAAGAAAGCTATGATAGAAGTTTGGACCATCTCACTCCATTTCGATGACTAGTTTTAGACAAACAAAGCTTTCCACAACTACTAGTATCTACCTTCTATTAGTTTTCTTCAACATTGGGACAAGAGTGTACAACATTTAAAAGCACTTTCTAGGAATCTAAGTAATACTGAACTCTGCAAAGTTAAAAAACTCACTTGCCTCTCACTAACCTAATTCTATATTTAATAAAATAAAGAGTGAATGAAGAGGCAGAGCTGAGCCCCTCTTGACTCTATGGATCAGTTTAGCAAAGGCCTACTTTATAGACAGACAACTGATGTACTTATTCTTCCTCCCTGTCAGCTGCTTCCTGTCCCCACTTCCTTCCCCTATTCAACATAGATTTCACTTAACTACTATCTAGCCATAAATTCTTACCTTTGTCCCACTGCACTTCCATAACACTCACACGGCCAGACCCCAACCGTAGGTCGACATAATTGCCCACTTTATCTGAAACTAGACGTAGGCTGCTGCTGGAAGGATAAAAAAAAAAATCGCACAGCTGAGCAGACATTAAACTGAATGTCCTCAACTTCAACTGATCCTCATCACTATACAACAATCCTTCTTTCTCTGATCCTCTTTCATGGCTTTCAAAGAAGCTTCTTCAAACTTTTTACTTCCAGACAACTATGTAATTTGCTCCTTCACCTCTGTCAAGCCTTCACTCAAATGCCAGCTTCTTAGTGCAGCTTTTCCTGAAGAAAATTTAAACACTACATCCCCTTCCTCTTTTATTTTTACCACCTAATAAACTAGGCACTTTACTTAATAGTCTGCTTATTGTTTATTTCCTGTAACTACAATGTAAGTTCCGCAAGGACAGGGATTTTGCACGGTTTTACTTCTGTATCCCCCTGCCTCCGACAGTACCTGAAACAGAGAAGGCACTCATTCAAATACTGAGTGATGAATGAATGAATGAGTTTCCTCTTTCCCAGGGATCTCTACCTCCCCAGTCCATTGTAAAACTCTCTCCATTGGCATTTTCCCAACCGGATTTAAACACACCAGTCTTCACTGTTTTAAAAAGCTTTCTTTTAATCCTTAACTCCTCCTATAATTACCACTCCCTTTCCCTCCTCCCCAAGATTGCCAAACGTTCTTCAAAAGTTGTCTTTATTTGCTGTCTTCAATTTTTCACCGTCTGAGTTCTTCTCAATCAACTGCAGTCTGCCTTCTGCCTCACCATTGCATTACGATTGCTCTTCTAGAGGTAAATGAACATCATTTTGGGGACAAAAACAGTTCTGATCTAACCTGGCCCCATCACAAGCATGTAGGATGGTCACCTAACCCAGACCTGAGGATTAGGGAAAGCTGATATTGCTACTGATACTGCTGACAATTCCTTTCTTCTTGATATACCCTCTGTCTTTAGCTTTCCTAGTTTTCTATTTTTCTGACTGTTCTTTCTCTGTCCCCTTTTCGGGATGTCTTCCTCTTCCTTATGATTTTGGTGTTCTTTGGGCTTCTATGTAGCCCTCCTTTCACTTCTTAATCTACATATACTTCCTATATGATCTCATTAATTCCCCTCTTTTTGACTTCCATCTACAAAATGGCATTTCCTATAAACTGGGCTTAGAGATCAAGATCTCTCCGAAGTGCCAACTACCTAACCACTTACTGAACATCTCTACTTAGATGCCTCACACTCACCTCAGACTCCGAAATTCCAAAACCGAATTTATCACTTTGATACTTCTCACCATTCTCTTGGCCATCCATTCTCCTCCTATATTCCCAATTTTAATTAAATGGTGCCAGAACTACCAGTTCACCCTAGCCAGAAATCTGGAAATATCCTTGACTTCCCCCTTTCTCTTCCTCAGTCTTCTATATCTACATCAGAGTTTTTGAACCTCAGCATTATTGACATTTTGGGGCTGGATAATTCTTTGTTGTGGAGGCCTGGCCTATGTCCTGTACAATGTTAGCAACCTTAGCCTCTACCTATTATGTGTCAGTAACCCTCCCTGCCCCCACAGTTATTATAAACAAAAGTGTCTCAAGACATTGCCAAAAGTCTCCTGGGGGACAACCGCTCCCAGTTAAAAGCAACTAATCTATATTCATCAACAAGTCCTGCCTGTTTTACCTCCTAAATATCCTTAAATTGATTCACTCTTCTTCATTCCCAATACTCCATTCTTATTTTAGGCCATCGTCAATATTACTTCAATAGCCTCCTAACAGGTCTCCATGCCTTCGGACTGGTCCTCTCCAATCTCCGCAATGGTGCCAGAATGATCTTTCAAAGATCAAACTCCTTCATGTAACTCCTGAACTCCTTCCTCCCTACCCAGTATTAAATATTGTGGAGCTTCCCTTCACTCTTCAGGTAAAGATAAAATTCCTGAACATGAATTACAACACCTTTAATAATCTGGCCCCTTATTTACCTCTCCAGCCTCATCTTTCACCACTCATCCCCTCAAATTCTATGTTTCAGTTAGACTGAATTACTATTAGTTCTCCTATAGCATAAAATGAAGTTCCGGAAGTTCTCCCTACCTAGGATATTATTCTCACACGGGGTCAACTCCTACTTATTTCTTCATGTCTTACTTCCTCTGGAAAGCTTTCTGTAACCCTTCAAATCTGGGTTAGGTGCTCCTCCTACAGGCTTGCAAAATACCGCAGGTGTTTAAAGCAACTCACCATAGCACAGGGCATTCAAGGCAGCTGCCTCCTCTATCTGTATTCACTCCACCCTTTATTTAGACTATAAGATGTGGACAGGGACTAACCTTTTATCCTTTTATCTTACTTACCACTGAATCTCCAACAGAAGGTGCATGGAGAGAATTTAATTTACTTCTAACAAATGAATGATTACCACCAAAACAAAACAAAACAAAACAAACAAACAAACAAAAACCAGAATCTTTGCATTCTATTTTGGATTCTCAAAAGGTTGTTTCTTCAAAGGTGTGTAAAACTGGTAGATATGTTTTAAAATATCTAGGCAAAGTCTCAGTGCTCTGAAAAATGTGCACAAATTTCAACTGATAACACAATTATAGCAACTGTACCCTCCAGAGGCTACTGAGGAATAGTTTGAACTAAGACCCACTTCCTCCAGCCTATTATCAGTCAACCTAACAAACTTTTCACAACTACTACTATTTTCTACTAGTTTTTACTTCAATAACAGTATTAGAGTGTGCAGAATTAAAAAGCAGTGTCCAGAAAGGCAGGGGAGGGAACTCCTTTTATAAAAGCAGAGATCATAAATGCTATTTTTCTGCCAAATACCTCGGTACCTGCGGAGATAGGGCGAAGTATTGGTCTTTATTACTACATTTCCTCCGCTCAAAACAGCAAGGAGATCGCTGGAGAATCTCTCTGCCCTAAGAGGAGCAAGTCAGCCATCAATACTAGAACCCCGCCAAATCCCCCAGCCTCATTCACACAGGATCCTTCCCACCCCGATCCACACTCGGGGCCTCCACCCCGAGAGCGCTGAAGGACTTACAAGACCCCCGCCCGGGTCCGGACCGGGGCGAGGCCTCGCTCCCGCAGCTCCCACGGGCGATCGCGTCCCCATTCACGCCCTGTCGCGCGTTGCCGCCCACCTCACAATACAGGAGTTCGGTGCCGGGTTCCTGCTGCCCCGCGATCCTGCAGAACACGCACTTGCTATTGTAGTCCTCGGGCTCCGGTGATTTTGCGGCGACTTCGGGGGTTTGGGATGAACACACCGTAGGTTCTGCAGTCGCCGCTGCCTCACAGTAGGGATCTGACTCCGCGCTGTGGTAGTCCTGCTCCTCTGCCATCTCACCAGTCCCCTGCGTCCCTGAGCCTCGGCTTGTCCAGGACAACTAGGCCTGGACACAGTCCTCTCCTGCACTTTCTCGGTTTTACCTCGAGGCGTCGCCCCTCGCCTGGCGCTGGGCGGAGCAGAGTTGAGCGCACGCGCTGATCCAGGCTGACGCTAGGCGGAGGGCGATGCGGTGTTGGGCCCCAAAGCCAGCCGCTGGCCTTGAAGCCGACCCACGAGGGGGAGCGCGAGTACCACGGCGCTACCGGGAGGAGCTGGAGGCGCGGGAGTCGCCCGGCCCCCGGCGTCTGTTGGGTAGTGACGCACGGCGACCACCGAGACGAAGGAGCACGTCCCACGTCGTGTCGTGATGACATCACCAGCGCGCTCTAATATCTGGCTAAGTGAAACCTGTTTTGGGTATTCTGGACTTCCTCTCCCCAAAACGTGGAGCATAGCAGTGTATTATGCTGTCGCAAGAAAAAAAAAAAAAAAGTTTTAAAAAATATGTAGGTTTTAAGAGAATGAAAAGAATTTCTAAAGTTTTTAACATAGACTGTGTTTGATGCTTCGTGTATGCATTTTTCAGCCGAGTAATTTTAGGTGCTTAAGCTCAAAATGTCCAAAACTGAACTTCACGTTTCCTTTTTGTTAACAGCACTAGCTAAATCGGAATAGGAGTTTTAATCTCACATTCCTCATACACAAGTAAATGTGGAGTCCTGTGGTTTATAGTCTGAAATAACACAGAAATTTTCCACCAATGCCTCATTATGCTCCACCTCAACCACTGCAATAACCTAACTAGTTTCCCTGCTTGATTGTCCTGTCACTCAAACCCTTCAGTAACTACTACACTTAAAAGTACCAATTCCTTAGCTTGATGTTCAACATGGACTCTGATTTGACCTCAACCTTTTATTTTATAATACTTGGCTCTTGCCGAACACCTAAAATGTGCTATTTCTCTTCACCGTCAAAACAAGAAAGATTGGTTTTACAATCCCCACTACAGAGATGAAGAAACAAACTCAGACTTGCCCGATACCAGACAATTAATTATTGATAGTGACAAAGTTCAGACAAAGGTTTATTTAACTCCAGAAGCCACCAGCCTTTCTGAACACAGAACTCCTTTTTTAACACTAAATTTTTTTTCCTGCACCAGCTCATGATAATAGTTTTGCCCTTGAGATTCACTGATTTAGAAAATACATAACAAAGTCCTATTATGAATTCAGTAATGTTTTGAATTTATATGGTATGAATCAAAAGCATTTATATATCTTAAAAGTTGGCGTACATGTGTTCAAGATATTTTTCATTATTTTTGCAGTTTGCCAGTGGTTTGGGGATCACAATAATAGCTTCATAGCCCCTCAGGAGCCCAAGGCAGGGTTCAGAATCAGTACATTTCTTGCTCAGTGTAAGTATCCATTATTTCCATGTATGTAGTACACCTTCACCTGTACTTTTATACAGTGTTCTCTCTGTTTGAAATATCCTTCTTTCCACCTCTGTATAAACGAATTCCACCTTCCAAGCCACTCCTCAAATTCTGCCTCTTTAAGGAAGTTTTCTTTAATTAACCAAACGGAAATGAGCACTTCCTCTTGTGAATTCACACAGCAGTATTCAGTACTTCTCTTGTAGAACTGTCACTTTGTTTTATATACAATAATGTACATATGTCTTTGAATCTCCTTTAGTGCCTAATACAGTGCTTTGCATGTAGGTAGACACTGAAAAATTGTCTAACGAACAAAAGAATGATTAGGAATAAGGTTGTTTGCACACTGTACAAGAACACCACAAATAAGAATGTGCTAATTAACATCACAGACAAATATTAACTTATATAAAAGCATAGGCAGGCTTGGAGATTCCAGGCCTCCTGGCCAAGTTCTAGAGTAGTGGTGAGCTAACTCCTACAAAAACCCACATTGGGTCATATGGCCACACGCGCACATGCGCGCACGTGCGCGCACGCGCACACACACACACACGCACACACACACACACACACACACACACACACACTTAGGAGACCAATCACTTACATACTGGCACATACACCTGCTTAAGTTACACCTGTCCTAACTACACTCCTAGTGAAACCTACGATTACTTCTCTCACCTACCTGCACTTTCAAAGACTTGCTTTCCATTCCTCAACTTTGAACTTGATATAGTGTCCTACCATGGAAGTGGGAGAAGCAATACGAAGTATTTTAAAATTGTCTGGAGTATGTGTCCTGGTGTGGAAATAGGCAAAAAGTATAGGCAATAGTGTGTGCACAGAGCTGCTACCAGTGGTAAACTAGATAGCTCCCCTGGGAAATAGCCATTCATATTGTGACAATAAACTAGCTTTAAATTTTACTTGCAAAATGGAGTGCTGTTTTCTACTTTCATAAGAGCACCATATAGGCTAGCAGGCTCTGAAGTCAGAAAACTCTACAATTTAACCATCTGTGAAGACTTAAGCTATTTATCTTTCTGTACTGAGGCTTTCTCTTTTCATCATCTATAAAATGAGGATAATAATAATGCTTAATGCAAACATTGTGAGAACTAAAGCCTGGAAGCCTGGCACAAAGCTCTCTATAAATGTTAACAATTATTATCACTAGTTAGTGACAGTATGTGAAATAATTTAATAAGTGATCAGATGGTTTACTTTCATTTAAATACAGAAGCTTTAGTGCTTCTTAAGACAGAGACCATTATGGTTTTGAAATGTCATTTATCCTGTTTAAAGATAACAAGAATAAACTTGAAGCAATTGATGATCTGGTTATTACTTTAGAACATAATGTTTTCAATTTTAGAAATCAAGTTTCTTATTTGCTAGTATTTAGTACATAGTAACTGACTATGAACAACTTAGAAACTTGATTAATGGGGAATTTAACCATCATTTATTTAGTTTATTTATTATTTGTTTGTTTGTTTATTTATTTTTGTTTAAAAGCATAACTGGAAAAAATAACCATGAATGTGTTGCATGTAGAATGATGCATAAGGATATCATCTTATTTAAAAATAATTTATGATATGGATGTAAGTCATTACTATTATCAATAGCAAACATTCATTAAGAGCCAACTTTGAACATCATATCATAATTAAAACAAGGCTTCATTTGTCCTTGCTTTCTCCATCACTTACTGATTCATTTCTCTGCTCTCTTTTTCAACCAGACACCCCCACTAATTGTCTACACTATTCCCAATCCCTCCCCTACCTCCTCTCACACAGTCTATCAGGCTTTCACTGCCACCATTCCATCCAAAGTATTCCATTAAGGTGACCAATGACCTCCGTGTGACCAAATCTAAGTCACTTCTCAGTGCTCATCTTTTCAGTAACAGTTGATCATTCTTTTTCCCTTAATAAAATATTCTTCTCTTGGTTTCCAAGACACTACACTTTCTCAGCTTTCCTCTTACTTGACTGGCTGTTTCTTGGCTGCTTCCTCTTCTTCCATACCTTTCTTGTCACAAATGGGCTTTGGTCCTAGGTCATTTCTCTCTCTCTCTCTCCCCGCCCCACCCCGCCCCCCGCCACACACACACAAACACACACACATGCACATGCACACACACACAAAGCTGTGCATATTTTATATATGCAACTAAATGAGACTCTTTAGCTACGCTACTCTCTTGGTGATTTCACGCAGTATGTGGCTTTAAACACCATATCATTTTATTGCACTTTGCTTTATGGTGCTTCACAGATACCCATGTTTTTCACAGATTGCAGACCCTCCACCAGCAAAAAGGTTACAGTTTGCTGAAGGCTCAGTTGATGGTCAGACATTTTTAGCAATAAAGTATTTTTAAATTAAGGTATGTGCATCACATTTTTAGACATAATGCTATTGCGCACTTAATAGACTACAGTATAGTATAAACATAACTTATATATGGACTGGAAAAATAAAAAAAATGTGACTCACTTTATTGCAATATTCACTTTACTGCAGTGGTCTCAAACCAAAACCACAATATCGTCAAGGTATGCTTATTTATGCCAATGACTCCCAAATTTATATCTCTAGTATAGAAGTCTTCTCTGAACTCCAAACTTGAATATCTAACTGCCTATTCAACCACCCCATATACATGTCTAACAGAAGTTAAAAACATGTCTGAAAACAAACACTTATGGGGAGATCTCCTCTGTTTCTCCCCAAACTGCCTACCTTCTTAGTTGAGAGAAACTCCAATCTGCCATCTCAGGACGAATATTTTGAAGTCACATTTAATGACTTCTGTTTAACTCTTCATATCCAATTCATTAGGAAATTCTTTTTTAAAAAGACTATTATGTAAATTTTCAGACATGTCAAAATAGTCAAAATAGTGTCATAAACCCACAAGTCCACCACCCAGCTTCAATGATTATTGGCCAGTTATGGACAATTTTATGTCATCTATACCCTCACTCATCTTTCTTCTCCTTTTTACTTGGAAGTGGATCTCTAAAGGACATGTAGTCTTTTTATTTTATTGACATAATCTTTTTTTAATTTTTTAAAAATTTATTGGGGTGACATTGGTTAATAAAATTAGATTTCAAGTGTACAATTCTATAACACAGAATCTGTATATTGCATTTTGTGTTCACCACCCAAAGTCAAATCTTCTGTCACCATATATTTGAGGAAATTCTTTGAAGTACATCCAGAATCTGATGTTAACACAACTATCAATATTGACAGTCACCATCACCTCTCATATGTATTATTCCATACCCTAATGGGTCTCCCTACTTCCAACCTTTCTCCCACTCCCTTTATTGTCTGGTTGCAACACAGCAGCCAGAGTGATCCTTTTAAAATGTAAGTCAAATTATGTCACTCATCTGCTCAATATTCTCCAGTGATTCTTTATCCCACTGAGAGTAAAGGTAAAGTACTTACCTATGAGAACCCATAAGTCTCTACATTATATGCCACCTGCCCACCTCCATACATTCCAGTATCAGCTACCACCAATATTTCCATTACTACTTCTGCTCTAGCCACATGCAACTCCATGTTATTACTTGTACCAGTCAGGCATGGTCCCACTTTTGAGCCTCTATACTGGTTGTACTTCTGCCTGTAACACATTTTCTACTACTAGTCATACAGATTATGCCTCTTACTTCCTTCAAGTCTTTGCTCAAATGTTCTTCCCTGATGAGGTCAACTCTGACCACCCTGGCAACTAACCTAGTTAGTCTCACCCCCAGCATGTTCTTCCCTTACTTTGTTCTATTATTTCCATTGCATCCATTATCTTCTAGATATTTAAATATTTAATGTTACATAGTAATATCATTACATTTAAGTATTTAAATACTACATATTTAACTTACTATGATTATTATTGTCTGTTTCTTTCTCATTGACTGTAATCTTAACAAGAATTATTGTTATTTTTGTCTGTTTTTATTTCATTGAAGTATCTCTAGTGCCTTTATGTAGAGTATGAGGTATGTAGATTATGAGACACTGAGTATAATCAAGGACAACTCCAAGTTTCTTAGTCCAAAAACTGGAAGGCTGAAGGTGATATTTACTAAGATGGAGAACTCTGGGAAGCACAGGCTTAGAGCAGAGAAGAGCAGGCATTAAGTTCTGGGAATATTAAATTGAGATGCTATATCAATCTGTTTAGACTAAGCTTTTTACAGTAAACAACTCCAAAAATCTTAATGTCTTAAAACAAAAAAGGTTTATTTCTTGCTCACATTTGTGTCTACTGCAGGTTGGCTCTGGCTGCGCAGGCTTCATCTCATGACCCAGGCTGAAAGAGCAAGATATTTCTGGTGTGACAAGACGGAGGGAAGAGAGAGCATAGTGGAGCCGCTTGATGGCTCCTAAGGCTTCTTCTCAGAACTGGCATATGTCGCTTTAACTCACATGTCATTGACCAAAGCAAGTCCCATGGCTAATCCTGATATCGGTGGAACAGGGTTAAATATAATCTTAGGACTAGAAAAGGCAAAAAATATTTTGAATAATAATATAATCTACTATAGACGCCATAGATATCTAAGTGGCAATGTCATTAGATAGTTGAATATATGAACTTGAAGTTCAAGAGAGAAGTCCAGGCTCGAGATATAAATTTTAGAATATTTAGCATATAGTATTTACATTCATAAAATTAGAAGAGTTCACCAAAGAAGTTAGGATAGGTAGAAAAGAAAAAAGTTCCAAGGACTGAGCTTGGGATACTCTAGCATTTAGAAATCAGAGAAATGAAAAATGATAAAACATGACTGAGAAAAAGTGGCCTGTGAGAACCAGGAGGAGAACCAGGAGAAAGTGGTGTTCTGGAGGTAAAGCAAAGATTGTTTCAAGCAGAAGGAAGTGATCAATACTGTCAGAAGTTGCTGATAGGATGAGAAGAAGAGGGCTGGGAATTAAGTGGAGGTTCTTGGTAAAGCTGATAAAAGTAGTTTTGCTGTTGGGATTGGGGAAGAAGCCCAATTCTAGTAGGTTTGAGAGAGAATGGTAGTAAATGAATTAAAAGTAGCAAGTGGAACAAATTAGACTATTCATAGGAAAAAAAGAAAGTACATACACAAAGAATATCAGAGACCATAAGCTACACTGGTAAAGATCAGGAGAGGAAGAGATGTTGGAATGTCTGAGCACAGGAGAAGAGTGATTATTGCCAACTCAAAGTAAATACATATCATTTAAGTTTATCTACTCAGGTGTCTCCCTTTCCTGCAACCCAAGGAAGCTGCACTAACTCACCATCCTGCACCCACAAATTTACTCCACCTTTATCATATTTTAAATTTCCTTTCCTTGTATGTCTTCTCTAAACTTTTAATGTTGGAATGCCCCAGGGCTTCCTCCCTGCTCTTCTCTAACAATGTTACATTCACTCCCTTGATCTCATCCAGTCTCAAAGCTTTAAATATCTATATGCCATGACCGCCACAATTCTAACTCTATTCCACCTTTCTCCAAATCAAAATTCAATTGCATACTTGATATTTCCACTCAGAAGTCCAATAGATTGAACTGCTGGTCTCCCCACTTCTAACCTCTTTTATTCACAGACTTCTGATTGCAGCTGATGCAGAATAATTAAGAAATTTGCCCAATGTCATACTAGTAGTCAGTGACAGAACTGAGATCCAAACCCAGGATGTCTGATAGAAACCTGTGCTCTTAACCACTGTTGGATAGAAACCTGTGCTCTTAGCCACATGCTTTGACACATGCATATGTTCAATAGGTTACAAGAGGGTATGTCTAGATGTCTAGAACAGTCCATGTTTGTTAAATATACACATGGATTTGTAAGAAAAGGCCTGAAAGGATATATAACAATTATATATGCACTGTGATCTCTGGGTGGATAAATTATGGTTTGATGTTTTCTCTCTCTCTCTTTTTTTTGTTTATCTGGATATTTTACATCTTCAGTAATAAAAATACATTAAATTTATTATAAGGAAAACATCCTAACAGATTTTTAAAATTCAGGATTTCAGATAAACTTCATTTCCTTTAATCACTCATTCATTTCTTTAAATTTTATTTCTTCTGTTTCATAAATAATCTCATTCAATAAATTTTTGAGTTGTTCAACCCCGATGTCAGAAGTTTACAGGGCATTTTCAGGCAGATTTCTTGATATTCCTGGAGAGACGAACTATAGAGCTGCTATGACTATATGTCTGATTCAGTGTAGTATTTCTATCCATTTTACGGTGGGGATATGGTAAGCATGTTAGAGGTTTGTCTTAATCTCATAAAGTAGCATCTCAATAGCAGACTCCCCTTTTCCATATCCTAAATAGAAATTTCCTGAACATCAATACAAAGACCTAACCAGGCTTATATTTAGTAAATAGGAATAATTTTTTGCTCTTTCAGCAGTGTCTCAAGAATATTAGACTTTTCTGATGATAAAAGGTAAGCAAGCATGATCACATTTCTCCTTCCTTAAGAAAAACAGTGTAAAAGGAAATACTTAAGGTTAAAGTGGATGTTGCCTGCTACTAAATATTGCATGTATATTGGTCTCTACTATTGGAATGAGTGAACTGTCTAGGCAGAGGAAGAGGAGGGAGAAGTGCTTGTGTTTGGAAAGGAGAGAATTTTCCAGTTTCTAATTATTAAAATGCCTTACTTAAAGCTCTCTTTGAACAAATATTGGCAAGTGGCCCAGAATCCCAACTCGTGACTCTTTGAACTTTGCTAAAGGACTTTAAGGGAAGTCCTAATCTGTTGTTCTTAAATGGAAACTGTAAATCATTTGTAGTGAAGGAAATGATGAAAGAAAACAATCCCTTCTCCTTATAAGAAACTTCTCATTCCTGTTATTTCCTTGATGAAATATCTATTTAGTTGTCTACAGAATATAAAGCAGATACTTTTTCTTTTTTCATAATGCTTTCCTAAGAGCCATGTCGTCAAACAAATCATTGAAAGTAATTTCTACTTTTTATCAGGAATAAGGTTACATTTGGGTTTTGCATTTCTGAAAAAGAATTCAGAAACGTTTGATGTGACTAATACCATAATAGTACTAACTTATCTTTGTTTGGCTTTTATAATTTTTTAAGGCATTTTTATAAACATGTATTAATTTGATTCTCGTGACATTTCAGATAGTATATATTATTAACTCTATTTTAGAAACGGAAAAAATGAGACACAGGAAGATGAATCAGCCAACTCAGGATTATTTACTTGGTGGCTGATAGAGGAGTCCATCTTGCAGCCCTTTTAGGAGCACTAGGGGCACTTCCTGTTTTCCCCAAATGAACAAAAAATAGCTACTGTGTAAATCAGTATACCTCCATTATCATACGTTAATGTCAATTTTCTTGTCAAATTCACACCTGTATTTCTTCGTAATCTCAAGGCCAATAAATCACATCTACACCATTCATTCTTGTTAATTACCCTCAAAAATATTTTCTGTTTGCTCACATCCAAACAATCTATGATTCCTTTCCCCAAGGAATTTTTTCCACTGCTGACCTCTTTCAAATTTTTTCTTCTGTAAATAGCACAGTTTCACTGTAAGCACTCTAATCTATAATCTCAACCTCTTCACAGAACCATACCTTCACCTTCTTGTGTGAACTGAAACCTGGCATTCTGCCAAGCACATCACTGCCCTTAAGCTTTGACCAAAAAAAAAAAAAAAAAATTGCTTTTTCTCCCCAACTTCCAACCTGCTAAGAGAGATTTGGAAGCAGTGTTGGCAATCTCCTAGCTTCTGGCTGCCAGTTTCAAGTGATTCCATCCCTATCAATATGCAACTCCTTACCCTCTGCCCCCTTGAGTCTCATGCTACAGCATGAAACATCCTCACCATCGCCCACTGGCTACCGGATCACTCCCCTCAGATTCACAGAAAGCTTCAGCACTATTTAGTAGGGATTCCACCTTGGACAAATCATTAATTTTTCAGGTTTCAATTTCCTCAACTGAGAAATAATAATAGTTGTACCTATCTCATCACCATCACAAGTTATTATGAAGATTAATTGAGATAATATATGTAAAGTGCTTAGAATAGTAATGAGCACATAAGTGCTCAATAAATGTTTTCTATTGCAACTTAACTGCTTGATGCTGCTTCTATTTAATAATCATATGACTAAATAAGTACCAACACAAGCCCAAATCTACAAAGCAAAACATGAACCAACAAACATCTTTTTTCACCCCCTCCCTGGATACTGTCAATATAAGGAAGCCTCTTGAGAAAATACCTTTGTAAGTACCCAGAACCTATGATTATCATCATGTTAACTATTTGTCCTCCTCCTCAGAAGTAGATAGGATTAATAGACTGATTAACGTGTTATTGTTAAGGCAGGAACAGTAAAGATTTCATGTGACTTCTTCCCAGAAGACAGACTAGAAGAAAGAGGTAGGAGACATGAATAGACATCTCACAAACAAGAAAACATGAACAAATAAGAAATATATTCAAAGATGGTCATCTTCATTAGTAGTCAGGGAAATGCAGATTAGAACCAGAGTGAAATTGCACATCCTTGAAACTGACAAAAACTAAAAAATCTATCAGATATTGGACAAAGTATTTTGATGAGTATGTAAATGACACAATCACTTGGTGAAACGTTGTGGGGTTATCTTAAAAGCTAAATATTCTCAAACCCCATAATACAGCAGTTCCATGTGAAAGAGTGAGACTTTTTCACATGAGCATCAGAAGAATGATCAGAGGAAGACAAAACAAAACAAAAAGCACAAAACTGCAAGCAACCCAAACCACTGACAGGAGAATAAATAGTGGTATAGTGATATATTCACACAGTGGAATATTAAACACACATGCAAATGAAATACAGCTGCAACAATAGCATGAAGAAATGGTAGAAGCAATGTCGAAGGGAAATGAAAAAAGCATGTTTCTAACAAGTAAATGTCTATAGTATAATGGCATTTACATATATTAAGCCATTCTCATAACACATCTTTGAGGAAGGCACTATTCTCTCACTTTACAGATGAGGAAACTGAGGCCAGAGAGTTTAAGTAACTTGCTGATAAGTGGAGGTGCCAGACTAAAGCTAACATTTACTACACACTCACAATACCAGACACTTACTATCTTGCCTAGATTACCTATTTTATGAAAAATACTCCTTATAAAATGTCTTTCTTGATTTTTTAGACTGAAATATCTTCCTTCCTAATTCAGTATGACTTAGGACTGGAGAACTCAGTTTATCATATGCCTTTACATTCTTCTTTTAACCCCATCACCCAACCGTAAACTCAATGGATAGTTTGATCTTCATTTCAACAGTCTTCTGAACTATATTCCAGATTTCTCTTCTGGAAATAGAATGTGACTCACTGCCACTGCCCTTATGCCCTGAGGTCCTGGAACTTTCCTTAAATCCAGATTATTTAGAATGCAAATAACTAAGAAATCAGAAAATGAATTCTTAACCCCACATCCTTTCATCCTTGCGACTCCCCCAAAATCTCTCTCCTAGTCTTCTTTTACTTACACCCCTAAGACCCAAAAGGAATAATTTGAGCAGGTAGTGGGAGGATCCTTTCTTCATCATAACATTAAGAATAATGCTTGTAAACTTGTGACCAAGCAAGAATTTGTTTCTTCAACTCTAAAACAGAGATAATTATACTTAGTTTTAAGGATCAAATAAGATAATGTACATATAAAAAAGGGTGAAAATCTTAGTTTTAAGGATCAAATAAGATAATGTATATATAAAAAAGGGTGAAAATCATGATAAATAAATGTTACCCGTCTTCATTTGTCTCTTCGTCACTATTATTGTTAACATATCAATTCTTCCTCAGCAAGGCATTGTGACAGGTTTCGGAGATCTAGGCACAGAAGTCCATCAACCTTGCTCAGCTCTAGCCTATTTGCTGGAGGATGGTACTTATGGTAAACCTTCAGTTCTTGTCTCAAGACCTTTCCTGAAGATGTTGATATGTATTAACAAGATTAGAGGCCAGTGCAAAGTGAACTTGATCTTGGATGAGGTCATTTCTAAATGCTCTGAAGTATGGGGGAAGGGTATAATTTACCATAGAATAAGCAAAAGGATGCATTTTTAGATAAGGTAGAGGATAGTGTCAATACATACTTTTGGAAGGTGTTTAAGTGAGGAGTTAAAATCATGCTAAATTAACTTGATCTAAAAATTTCTGGTCCACAAGTTATAACAGAAATGATTGATAAATATGACTATAAATTCTAATTAAGAAATTCCTTGTGTATAAATAATGCATGTATTTGAATGCTCACTAATCAGTAAGTTATGGATTACTCAGTAAAATAAATGGACAAAGGACTTGAACAGAATATTCAGAAAAAAAGATACAAATATAGGCAACACTTGTGGGAAGATGTTCAACATCATTCATGATTATAAAATTAAAATAAAAATAAGATATCATTTGACAAATATTCAAAAGAGATTGACAAAAGATTGACAAAACCAGTATTAGTGAGGGTGTGAGGTAACTAACTGGCACACTCATATACAGTTGGTATAAAATAGTATAACTTTTATGGAGGAATAATAAATAGTATCTTTTGAAAAAAGTACATACATCCTTGACTCACTGCTAAAAATTATCCCAGAAATATAAAATTTATAAAATCACAAACTTCTCTATATAAGGATGTTCACTAAGAATCGTTTGTAATGGCACCCCCACCCCACAAAAATGGTCCATTAATGCAGAACTGTTTCAACAATGATAGATCCATGCAATGAAGAATGAGATAAGGCTATATATATTGATACAAAATGTTGTACACAGGATGTTGTTAAAAAGGTAAACCAAAGAACAGTAGGCATCATATGCTTCTGTTGATATGAAGATATAAATAAGTATATATGCTTAGAAATACTCTAGAAGAATACATAAGAACTTTTGTGGTTATTTCCTCTGAGAATGTAGGGAGGAAAATGTTTGCCTTTCACTGAATTCCCTTCTGTACTGTTTGAAAACTTTACCATAAACATATATTACTTTTATAAGAAACAAAAGCTCAGTTAAAAATATCTAAAGAGCAAGTGGGAATCATTACAATATGTCTGAAAATAGTTTTCAAAACTAAAAACGTTGTCTTAGAAGATTAACTTTCCTTTGCAACTTTCACATCATTAGTTAAATCCTCCATTCTGAGGAGGAATTTCTCCGTTATTTTACCTAACACCTAGTAGTGCTTACTTTATGTCAGGTACTATTTTAAGTGCTTTAACCATACAATCATAGGGTGGTTATTATTACTATTCCCACAGATAAAGAAAATGAGGCATATAGAGGTTGAATTACTTAACCGAAGTCACAGCTACTAAGCTCTAGTAGAGCTGAGATTCAAATCCAGGATGTCTGGCTCCAGAGAAGCCATGGTTTAACCACTATGTTTTACTGCCTTTTGAAGTCTTTAGAAGCTTTGTGTTCTATCTGGGTGATCTGATCACATGACCCGTTGAAAGAGACACATGCCATACACATACCCTCAACTCTCCCTGGGATACACCAGGTCAAACCTATCTACTTTTCTGACCCTTTGGAGGACCTAAGAGGAAAACAAGGTGCTGCAAGAGAACAAGACTAGGACTTACTTGGCATGGGGTAATAGTGGGGCCTTTTAATGGTTTTCAAGGGCGACACAATACCTCATCAAAGCATATTTTTGTAGAAATTTTATTGTTAATTGGAGTCTTCAAAGATGAAAGGGCTGATCTTAGTCAGCTGTTAGGTAAAATGTGGCTGATTCATCAGCCTGTGGAAATTGAGGTTAAGCCAAGGACTGCTGTGTGGATTGAAGGCTGAACCGATTGGCTAAATTCCAATGTTTTCAAAGTATGTCAAGGTAAGAATTTTTTAGCTGCAGAGACATGAGAAAACATGCCCTATCATTCAAGTTTGTTCAATGTGAATGTGTTTCTTGTTTGGCATTTCCTCAAGGGTATGTTAAGCTATATCAGTTACTTTTTGTAGCCCTAGAAGTGGAGTGGTTGATGGACCCTTGATGGGTAAATAGGACACTAAGATTATCTAATATCTATTATATCTTTTGATCACTCTTCATTCTAACAGCTTTATATTGAAAATTTTCTCCATAAGCAGGCAGGTTCTCTGAGTGTGCATGTAGTCATGTGGCATCCCAGTTGACAAGTTTAGTAATTAAATAGTAATTCAATTAGTCATTGAATAGAAAGAACTGCTGAGGAACTGCGGTTCCATTATTCCTTTGTGGTTCTGAGACTGGATGCATGATTCTGTGTAAGGAATAAATTGTTTCTCCTTCCAGTGGTCCCTCATGATGTATCGTGGATGGGTATCTGGTGAGGGATACGGCATCCTACAGGGCTGCCATGGGCAATAGACTGTCCAGTATGAGAATAAAACACATGCCAATGGCTAACGCAGGAAATCTTTGAGAAAGGCTTGGGCACTGGGAGAGGTTTTCATTACCTTTGATTAGAGACGAGCATCAATAATCCTATAGAGATCTAAGTTTTTTGTGTGGAAAGACTCTCGGGGAACTCAGCTTTCTGGTTGCTTTATTAGCTGACTAAGAACATTAAGACACTATTACTTCAGGTGGTGTGAAGCTGTTTGAAGACCCATAATGGCAGAGACAAATCAAAGTATTTAGAACTAAAGGGTCTCTTCTGGTGAGGAGGGAGTAACAATCTGAGTTTATTGTTGATGAAATATGATTTGGCTGTGCCAAATCCTGATCTCGATCTAGAGCTCTGCTTTTCAATATGGCAGCTACTGGCTACATATGGCTAAATTTAAATAAAGTAAAATTGAATAAGATTAAAAATTCAGTTCCTCAATCACCCAGGTCACATTTTAAGTGTTAACACTACTATGGTAGCTAGTTACTATCATAAAGGAGAGTACAAATTCTGGAACATCTCCATCACTGTAGAATGTTCTATTGATTGAGCAGCATTGCTCTAGAAGATAAATAGGTCACCAAAGATACTGTATCAAGAAACACCATTCTGATGATGTGATTGGGCATACCAGGAAGGCTCTATCTAGTTTTTATTTTGAACCACTAGAGATTTGAAGTAGGAGGGAAGGCAGCAAGACCTTAGACTTTGGAGTGAATTGTAAAGCCTGATTTTCACAGTGAAGTCACCTTCTTTCAGGGGATCACTATGCATACTGGTCACCAGCAAGGAAGTGGGAGCAGAGGATGGATGTTCTAAGGTTAGGGCTTCCACTGAATGAGACGTGTGTGACCTGATTAAGCAGAAGGAAGTGGTTAAAGGTACTTTTGATACTTTCATAAGTGGTGAGTGTGGCTGACCTTGAGTTTCTAGAACTTCCTTTGGCTTCTGACCTTACTGTTCTTTCTCTGATTACCTTCGTAATAATCAGTTAGGCATCCTAAGAACATAAATCTTAGCTTCCCTTTCTCGTTTAAGAGATTCTTAATGCCTTTCTCAAAAGGAAAGTAGTTTTATTAGTCCTGTTTCACATGCCTCTAAAATTTTAAAGGCAAGGGAAGTCAAATGAAAGGCAATACTAGTTCAGGGTGTCCCTGGTGGCTTGTAGCATGGGGATGTATCTAAATCATTTTCAACAGTCTGGTGAAACATTTGTTTGCCTGCTTCCACCCAAGTCCTTTGATGTAGACTCATGAACTGAGGAAGTGAGAAGCAATGAAGAATGCTTGAGGTCTCCATATTCAGAGGGTTAGGTGTCCATCATTGAAATTAGAAAGTAGGTCAAGAGAGAAATGTTAAAAGGAGGTCATTATTTAAAGAACAGTGAGAAGGGTTAAGAACAGGGAAATTGGTAGATTTTGAGCCAAGAGTTGTTCTAAGTAGAACAAGAGCAGTTTTTATGAATTGATGAGAGAAGAGGAAGGTGGCTACAGGGAATGAAGAGGGAATTACCAGGGTGACAATAATAAAAACAAACAAACAAACAAACATAAAAAAACATGAGCACTAGGCCTTATTTAATTTTGGATATTCATCATCCTCTCACACCAATAAAAACTCTAACATCCCATAAAATACCTGTTGAATGAACCGTCAGGAAAGAAAATCACACAGATGCATAAATTCCTTTATTGAAAATATTGGGCTAGCACTGCATTACATATATTCAATATCCATAAATGAAGGGCCACACATTTCTAATTGGACAATACTGCTTTAAATAGAGAACACAGCATCTGGATATGCTCTCACAAGTACATATAATATCATGGACTAAACTAGGTAGGAGTGAACTATATGCAAAATGACCACGTTGTTTGTTAATAGCATATGGTTACAAATGGCATAAATAGTAAATGTGATCATCATGAGACATTCCTGATATCTCACACCAACACATTATTTAATGAGCAGAGTATGGTTAAGCGGCCAGTATGTTGTTCATTGAGAGTTCTCAATAGTAGAACTCAGGGGAAAGCACACCCAGGCTACAGATTTAAGATGTTATAACATTCATTTAAACTTGCATGGAATGTGAGTGGAGTTAAATAACTCTTGATCTGACAGGAGGCCACTTGGCAATTTTCTTTATATGTATATATATATAAATAGTCTAAAGTAACAGAATAATCTAAAGAAAATACTCTGCCAGCTTAAGGCTAACATTCTAAGAACTGTTTTATTTTTCTAAATGCAGGTGTGTGTGTGTGTATTACTTGTTATTAATTTTTTCTTTCCAAGATCACTAGGGATGTAATTTTGGACAGACCACTTTTCAGCTTAGGCTACTAATCGAAATTTTTTTCCTTTAGCATACTTTGGCTTTTATAAAAGTCTGGCAATCAATAATATTGGTTAAATTTTTAACAAGGTTTTATTATAGTATTTAATAAAACTGTTTTATGATATGAAAATGGGTTGATGTTAAAAAATAGGTTTTACTTTTTATTTTAATTTTGGTATGAATGCATTTCTTTGTATTGCTTTTTTTAAGAGAGTCTAGAAACCAAAACAATTGGGCTAATTTGATATTTTTCATTTGACATAAAATATACAGAAATTAAAACACTCAGTCCCTATTAAAACAGGCATGTTTGTTCATGAAAAATTGGGGGTAAATTATGCAAAAACACTATGAAAATAAAGTTTTTATTATTAACACAAAAGATTTTATAAGAAGCAAACCATTTTCTTTTCAAAAGCAAGGTTGGAGTCTAGGTTCATAAAAGTATCTGTTTCTGTAAATATCTACTTGACTGAGCAATGGCTTATTTTTCTTTACTACGTTCAGAGTAAGTAATTAAAAATGTATCTTTTTAATAACTGAATGGAAAGCCGGCCTACAATAGTCAAATTAATGAACATTGATGATGAGTTTTTTTAAATTCAGAATTATGCATATATATATATATTCTGCTTAAGACCTATTACTCTAAACAATCAGGGCAAAAAAAATTCAATATAAAACTATATAAATCAAATGGAATTGTTGCCAAAACTTAGCACATATCTTTATTTCAAAATGTGACACATTGAAAGAAAAAAACTGGCAACACATTTCAGACAATTTACTAGAAATAATAAATAAAAGTTTTTAAAAAAATCATATACATATTCCCTTTAAGTGCTATGCACTTTTGATTTTTCTAAATGAGACTAACCTTTTCCATGGCAAACAACAGTATGCTGTACATTTTGGTAATGAAAATTATGTTGATAAATATACAAGGCATGTAAATATTTCCACAGTATCTTTTTTTTCACAGTTACCAAAAAATAAAAATTGCATTCAACTCATACATCTATAAATACTCTGATTTCTCACTGTATAGATTTAAAGAAAGTGAGAATACAAAGTCTCTCAACAATTTCGACTTCAAATCTCTTTCGTCAGTGTCTGCCCTCCACATGTACCTTTCAGGATCTCTCTGCAATGTGATCGTGCTCTGAGATGATGGCAGAAAGAAAGCATTATGGTGGGATGAGGCAGTCCAGGCTGGCGTTTCGTCTTCCAGCCAGCTTTAGGAGGGCTGATCAAACTCAATCTTTTAATGTTGTGTTTTAAGGCAGTCTGAATTTCACTCGAATGTCCATACCTCGAGGTCCTGAACTATGAAGTCTTCCTTTTTGGAAAGAATATCATTATTGAAAGTGCTGCAGGAGTTGCTTCGTCCATGGTATAAATCAGCATCTAGCCATAAACCAAATCTTCCCCTGAAAAGGTTAAAAATAAAAAAAAAGGTGGAAACATTTCAACCTCATGTGGCATACTTTCTGTCCTCCCTCATCCTGTTCTTCTTTCCTTTATGCTATAGACAGACAAAAACCCTAAACTTGTAAAACAAAGGGTACATTTATTTATTTCATTTAAATGACCTGTCTTTCCTAAAAGACAAGTGGTAGTAGTCACTCATTTAGACACATTAAATAAATCATTTTATCTTTGATTCTTAGTGGCATGTATTAGGCCACTGTCCTAATTAAAGTAAGCACATGAACTAGCTAAAATCATCTGACACATAGGTTTTGTTACCTAGGTCAAAACAGACCCACTCAGGTCAGGTGGTAAATTAATAACAATCACAAAAACCTTACCCTCCACCACCAAGTTCTAAAGAACTTATGTCTCCATTGATAAAGTATGAGTTTTCTCCACTCCACTTGAAGACCTTAGGGCAGAAACACAGGACAAAATACAGACATTTTAATCTGGAGAATTAGCAAAGAGGAAACATCAGGATAATACCTCTGTAACTACCCACTGGCTGAGAAAGGTCCTGATCGCCAGGCTTTCCCCACACTACGATGACATCTCCACAGGGGTTACAAAGCAGGAAGACCTCTCAGGCCTACGCTGACTCTGACTTGCGACCCCTTCCTGGATCCCAGATCACGCAGAAAGAACAGTTCTCCAAATCCAGGGAGGGATCCCAAGCAGTCTGTGTGCTATAGCCAGTGAGTGCTGATCCAGGCTAGAGAGAGTCAGACGAGGTTACAGGACAGCCATTGTTTCAATGACAGCTCCCTACCTCCAAACCCACCCATACCCCTGACACTCTGACATTGGGAAAGCAGATATTTCTCTCATCTAGGTACCTTGAAATTTGGGCTAAATGTGTAGAGAAAAGTTTCGCCTGTGCCATAATAGTGGTCGCTGAACTTGAAAGGATGAGTTGCGTATGCTCCAAAAATCTGTCAAAAGAAAACAGAAATGTTATCTACTTTCAAACCTAAACCTCCAAAAGAAAAGCTTTCTTAATTATTTTAACACAATCCTGTTTTGAGACCTTATTATGCCTCTTTTAGCAAAGATTATTGTTAAATTGGAGCTCTTAGATAAAAGGACCACCAACAAACATAAATCAAAACATCCCCAATTCTAATTGGAACCCAAGTGGCTCAGAAAACTTGTCAAAGGCCAATAATTATTTCAATTTTAAAATACTTCCAAAATCCACTAGGGACAAAAGTTCCTTTAGTGAATACAGAATACATATTGGGAACATTAAACGAGATGCATCTTGTACACAGAAATAAGTGGCTGAGAGAACAGTCATGTCTCTTAGTGTTTTATAAGTAGAATAATAGCCAAACATTTCCCCAGAGAAAATAATCTTTTCTCTCTTTTGATTTGTAAAAATGAGTTCTAACTATGCTTATTGAAACTATATCCTTAACATGACTAAGTCAATATGTCTTAGTTCAAAATAGCTTTTAAGAAAAAAAATTTCTATAATACTATGGGCTTTAAAGGTGACTTAGATGTATCCGAATCAAAGATTCTTCTATTTTTTTCTTATTGTGGGGTGGAAAGAACAGAATCTTCAGAATATGTGTGCCCACTGCCTCAGCTTCTCATCCCGCTCAGAGTCTCCTTAGTATTTGCAGGGGTGAGGGTTGGCAAGAGTGAGCATACATATATTTTGAAACTGCCCCTTGGTAATTCTGATATACCTTCTATTCCAAATCTCTCTTGAGAAACATTGCTTTAAATGCAGATTATCTGAAAAATGTCATAATTTTTCAAAATTATTTTAACTGTATTATAATCATTGTGGAATCTCTTCTTTACAACTATACGTAGTGCCTGGATCATTGAAATAGTAAAAAAAATAGGTAGAGTAGAAGTCTAGAAACTCTTTCTAACCAATGCTCTTCACATTTCCTGCTACCAAACCTTTCTGTAGAGCTGCTAAGAACAAACAAGTACAAAACAGTAACAAAAACATCAAAAAATCCATTTCCCTCCTTCTGGTGATCTTTCAGTAAAAGAACAAAAATACAACTGAGATAGACATCTATTTTTAAAAGCATATGCTAAAATATAACAAGAAAGGTATGACCATATATGGAAGAAAGTGGATCCCTTTCTGATCAGTGAATAGGAAAACCCATCCATACTCGTTTGTCTTCCACAGGATTCTAAATCACTATATTCTTTCTTCACTAAAATTTCTTAGCAATCATGTAAATCTGTTTAAGAACTGAGGATTCGATGATACTAAGGAATTATTGTTAATTTTGTTAGGTATACAGCATTTTGGTTATATAAGAAAATGTCCATTTTATTTTTTTCTAATTAATTTTTAGAAAGCAATCATGTACAATAATATTTATATAATAGCATTGTTGGGGTGATACCATTTAAAAATTTAATGTATTTGGCAATGACAGAACAGAGGAATCCATGGGAATAAATGAAGACAACCAGAAGTGATAAAAGGAAGATTAATATAACAAAATCTATAAATGTATGTTTGCTCAGCTTTAGTAGATAAAAAATTATATAAAGTAGTAATCATAAAAATTTATTGCTGGGTTTTTAATGTATATCAATGTGTCTAACAAATTACCTCAAAAAGTGGAACGATATCATAGTGCAAGATAGGAGCAGCACTTCTATACCTCACTGGAATTAAATTTGTATAAATCAGACGATTAACTGCATAAAAATTGTTCTGTTATTTTCCACAATGCCTTGTGGTATAAATTACTCCACAGTCTGATTCGATTAAATCTGGGCCCCTCTGCAGAAGTAGTTTCTTTGGCCAGCCAATCTTGACGCCAGGAAGGCTCTCCTTAGAGGTCCTAGAAACTAGATGGTCTATAGTTTAGCTTGTTGCCTTTATGGAGCTGCCAGCCTCCTCTTGGTTGTCACCAAGATTCGCATTGTTTCTAGAGTGCCCTATGGCTTGAACTTCCACACTCTTCTAAATAAAGTCAGTTCCTCTAAGGAGAGCTTCAGAGCTTTCTCTCTTATGGTCTGTCTCTTCCCCTGGAGCTAGGGGCTAGGGGCTCTGCTCTGGAGCCAGGGGCTGGACGGTGGTCTGCTTTTCTCAGATGAAAAACCATGTTTGATGAGCAAGATGCTGGGCAGGGTACCAGCTGGTCTTGGCTCACCTCACTTGGCATGGAACTTCTGCCCTACAAGCTGGGACAAGAGCAGTAGAGATGCCCGCACTCTTGGCCTGCCACACCTAAGGTAGAGTGTGCCCT
>NW_006494612.1:16758010-16761644 GCF_000325575.1 Pteropus alecto | reverse complement strand
CCATTTCCTCTAAGCAACTTGACTAAAATTTAGTCTCTGAAACAGAAATCTTTGGGGCTCAGAAGTGCTGGGGACCTGCCCCTAGAGGCAGTATATCATAGCCTTTGCCTGGGAGGTGTGGGGAGAGAGCCCCCTCTTTATGTCTACACATACCCAGAACGAAGCTTCTGTCAGTCTACACTGGGGGTTGAGGGGTGAGAGCAGCTTGTGCTTCAAGTGCCACAGAATCGTCTCACTGAGATTTATTACATTTTCTTGAATAAATATTTCTTCACTTGCCCGTATGTCCTTAGGACAATTTCCAGAGACTTTAAGTGACTGTTGTTTTTATAATTTCCACCCATAGTTATGGTTGTTTCACTGGGGATTAAATCTGCAGAACTCCTTACTGCTGCCATTCTGCATATGCAATATTTTTATATCAAAGTTTTACATAATTCATTTCCAGATAAATTTATAAGTGTTGTTCTACCACACTCGCAAACACAACAGAGCCACATTCTTGCCTTGGAGGCAGATGGGGTGGGGAAAAAGAAATTAGTGTTCAGGTATCTTCAAACAACACAAGTCACTTGAGGGTAGCAGATGCAGCAAGACCCACCCCCTGACAAACAGTATAAACTGCAGATGTAGGCCTTCTTTACATAACTACCAATAGGAAGCTGGGTGAAACTGTGCTTCATTAATATCTGCTCTATGGGTCAAACACATTCCCCAAGAAGTTTGTTATCTTTTAGTATATTAGTAGGGGAAATAATCTATATTAATGGGGAGAACATGGTGCCCAACTTCTCAAACATTCCGCTAAATCTCTAAGTAATTCTACTCTAAATCTCTTATTATTATTTCAATTTTAACTTGACTCTATTATTCAGCTTGGATCATAATTAAATGTCATCAATAAGGAAATAATAGTAGTAAAAATAATAATAGCTAAACTACTCACTACAACTCTTAAGCTGCAATAAAATCACAGGAAAGATCACAGTTGAGAAAGATGGCACCTCGATACCCTCATCTCTCTGCTAAATTTTCCCAAAGCAAATTATGAGAGCAAAGATCTATTTCCCCTAAAATGATAACAATTTATGGCTTCACAGCAAGCTCTTCAATGCTTAATAGTACTCCACACTTCATGGGTACTCATTATACATTTTTTGAATAAATGAATGAATAAATGAATGAATGGTTACTGAGTAAAACCTGCTTCACTACTAGAAAGAGAAAGAAATGGCATCCACATCTTAAAAATGTAAAGGAATTTTTTTCTTGCTACAACACAGACGAAACTGAAATGAATAAAGAACAGACTTGGAAGAAGCCTTTTTTGTGTGAAGCAGGAGCCTGACTGAGTAGTATATAGAAGAATCCTGGATAGATTCTACTTGTACTCTAAGCTGACTGAGGTGAGAAGTACTAGTGTAGGGTACATGGGAGTAATCTCCAGATTTCACCAGTACCTCCAAGAACAACTGCAACACAGGCGAAAGTGCAATGAGCAACGAACGGTACATTCTCCCAGCTGTTTCATAACAACTGGGCCCTCCAATACCACACATCATGGCCTCGACTGGCCTTCCATCTCAGCAACCATGCAGATGAGGTTTGTGGGCACGACTTCAGCTACCTGGAAAAAGTTCTGGGATGGCACTGGAATTTCTTTCTACAACTAGCTCCAAATCCAGACTTGACTTTTTCTTCAAACTTCTCCAACTTTAGGTTGTAGAATATCATTATAGCTTACTATAACATGGTGAGGATATACACACACAAAAAAATTCCTTAGAATGTGACTGTATTTAGAGATAAGCTTGATTTTCTTTTTTAGGAATGCATTCTAAAGTATGACATAATAACTGGGATTTACTTCAAACTATTTCGGCAAAGACGAACCAACAGAGACAAAACAGATAATGTATATATGACAAAATATGTCATGCTAACTTGTAGAATCTGGGTGACAGAAGTTCATTGTACTAGTCTCTCTACTGTTGCATAGGTTTCAAAATCCTCATTAGAAAATGTTTTCTGTTAGAGGAACGAGCCTCACCTGATTATCCATATCTTTGATGACCAATAGAACAGGACTGTCTAATGATGCTGATTTCCGATAGAGAGTTTTCAAGCTGGTCCCGTGCTCCAATGTGCTATAGGCAAGTCTCCATGGATATCCTTGTACCCTTGCCGGAAGGCATCGGGCCAGCTGCAAATCCAAAGATGGAGATGTAAGCATACAGTTCGCCCACAAGTCACTTATGAATTTGTAGCACAAATCAAGTGCCTGTGGCTCAAACTAAAAAATCACACTGAGTTATATACTGCTCCCCTTAACTCTAGCAAATATTTGCCACCATAAACCAAGAAAGAGATGAGAAATCAGTGGTGGTGTTTAGCATGGAAGGGATGCTGCCCAAGCATGCTTTTCCCCTCAGGGGTCTGACTGTAGGTCACTATGCCCCTAGACATTTGAAGATATAGCACCTAGCTTGATAAAGAAGTATGAATTAGGCATATGCTCTTCCTTTTACACTTCAACTTGGCCAAACAGCTCATGGTTCTCCAATTGTTCTTGCTAACTCTCACAGGCTCAGAGATGCCACTGACAGCTGCAGCTTTCCACACAAGTGGGAACAAGAAAACATGGTGTTTTATGTTAGTAGTCTGACATAGTCTGTCCTCATCGCACCTATTTTTTTCACCTATATTAACAGTTAGCTTAAACTTGACTGCCATAAAGACCGATAATGCATATCTCTTAAAAAAACAAAAACAAAAGAGGCTATGAAGTGCTGAAGTCTTCAGAATGCTTGACATCAGTTTTAATATCTGAATAAACCCCATCTCTGTAACTGCGTGGTCAAATCTCTTGGCTGTCCTGGGCCTTCACAGACTCACTTGTAAATTGAGGGATTTGAACCAGATTTGTTAAGGTCTCTGAAATTCAGGTTTCTAAGATGATAGGGAAGTGGAAGATATTTCTTACAAAAGGTCAAATGCAAGCACATTATAGGATTTCATAAAACGGAAGTAACGGATTTCCAGAAAATTTAAAGTTGCAAAGCAAATTACAGAAAATTCTTCCTAGTGGTAGGTAGTCTTCATAAAGTAAGTAAAGTGTATCTGCTATATGACTTTTATTGAGCCTGATAAATTAAAACCACTGGAATTTAGCAATAATCACTAGGATAAATTTGGATCTTTATAAAGCATATTAGGACTGTGGTGGACATGTTAAAAATTGTTTTGAAAACAAACAAACAAAAAAAGGCTTTTCATTCAGGTTTGGGAGACAGATGTAGTATCTGGCCAAATCCTCACACCTCCAAGGAGGCGGCAGGCAATGCTGCCATAACCTTTAGGGAAGAGAGAAAGTGTCTATGGCCTTGGTTAGGCTGCTGGTGATCTTCTTTTAAAACCTGGCTCGTCTTTCACCGCAAATGAGAAGAGCAAATGCAGTCAGGGTTGGGAAGTGCTTTTAAGAGCTAGAAGACATCCCACTCTAAGTCCCCAAGGAGGACCACCTGCTCGATGTGCATGTTCTCCAGGAGCGCACTGTGGGGCTGCAGAATAGGCAGGGCTGCCTCATCATCGTCTTCGTAGTAGCTGCAAGTGCTCTTCCGCCGCTGCCTCCTCG
>NW_006494612.1:16744308-16757979 GCF_000325575.1 Pteropus alecto | reverse complement strand
CGACGGTGATGATCTGAAATGAAGACAAATTAGCTAAGAAGAATGATGTATTTGCTTTTCTTTTGGCTGCTAAAAACGAGCTCAGTTACACAAATGCCTATAACAGGTGGAATTTTAGCAGCCGGACATAAGTTGAATCAGGACTTTGGGGAAATGGCTAATTTTCAATTTCAGAACAAATGCAGATTTTAACAAGGTACAGCTGAGACACTTAATACATACACATTAAAACCTCAAGTTTTCCGCTTTTACTACTGCTGTTGATTGATTGTTCAGTCATTGAACAAGAATTATGTATAACTCCACAAGCAACTTGTACCCTTGAAATACAGGTCTAATCAGAGATCATTCTGTAAATCTATAGAGATTAGATAGTTTTTTTAATCAAGATTCCTAATGTTTTCTCTTAAGATTATGTACATAGCAACCAACCCTGATATAAATGACAAATGGTAACAGCTATCAGGAGCAACAATCCAAAGAAACACTAAGCTTTAGTTTAAATTATAATTGGGTTACGATTCTTCATGTACAGTTCAGACACTACTAAAGGAGTCTTTCCTCTAAAATTGAGAAACATGATGTTGTACACAACATTTATGATTTCACTGCAACTATGTTTATGAACTATCAAAGTCAACTTCACCTTAAACCTATTTTTTGTCCCTCCTAAAGTCTGGATAAATCACTGAATTATTTTGAAATTGAAAAACTATATAAAGTGACTAATTCATCAAAATTCTTGGGTACAAGTATTAATAACTTTTGCATTATAGAGGAAAAACATTTAAATTATAGCTAGTCAAAGCTGTCAGATAATACACTGTGCAATTTCCAAAATGCACAGTGATTAATATAAAGTACCTGCTGTTGTCTAAGCCAGATTTACAGGTAAGGAAATTAGCTTATAGATTTTATTATCTTCTCAAGGAGAACATATTTAAAGAAAACACTACCAAACGATCACACATCCAGCATTTTAAATGTGTTTTAATAAAGCATATCTTTTTGGTGAACTCTACATTTAACACAGTTACAAAATGAGGCTGTAGAAAGGAAAAAAAACAAATATAGATTTTTGACTCCAAAAACAAGAGGCAAATCATACCATACCCATCTCCAAAATGAATATAATACCTGCTCTGGTTGAAATGTCAGCACAATCTTTTCTAATTAAGAAAGCCTTTCAAACCATAGCGAGTGGCAGGTGGCAGAAGTCTGGGAATTCACTGGTACCTCATTAGCTCTCGGGGCTCCAACATACCTTCACAAAAGGCTCTTGGTTGGGTCTGGCACAATATAAAATCTGAATGTCCAAGGGCAATCTTCGGACTTTCATCGTGACCAGGTGAGAACCGTCTGCTTGCTCTCTGACAGGGAACAGAGTTTTTCTCTGTCTGCCTTCACACCACTGTTACTTGTACCCACGCTGAGCTACAACTGTTCTTTGTAGTATCTAGTTTCCTGCATGATTGAGTTTCTGTTTCCCTTTGGAGAGGTTCAACATTTCTACAGGAACACACCCAAATTAGGATTTACAGCAAACACACACTTCCTGTCAGGTATAGCTGTGAGGCTGTAAAATGACACTTTCACCTTTGAAACGGTGGCTTCCTAACCATACGACAAACACCATTGTTTTTTTTTCCCTTCCTATACTTTTCTTCCTAATTGTCCTCTGGCTAAGCTGGCTTTTCTAGCCCTGCCTTTGCAGAGTTTTTTCCAGTACCTACTCGAAAGCAAAACCTCCATTTTAAACTTTACGTAATTTCCCTGACATCACTTTGAATCCCAAGGGGACGATCAAAAGGAGCCTTTACCAGAGGTAGGCTCATTACACTGAGAACAATGGCATTTCACTTCAATACCATGTCATGTTTGCTGGGTGGGAGGATACTTAAAAGAATAGGAAAACATCTGGTTTCTATGAAGTTGAGGAAAATATTATTTTAGATTCAGCTTTTCAAAACAGCTGGCAAAGTAAAAATAAAAAAGGCAAATCTTTTTATTTTTTAGGATATTAATCTTAATGACTTAGAGGCACAATGAGTCCTGCTCTACTCCCCGGATCTAATGTTAGACAATTGGAAAGAAATGTAGAACACCATTAATCGATTTCCAGTGATCTTTCTGTGGCTTTTCCAGATCCCAAATGGTCTTTTGGTCTTGCTGAGGGGATCAGAGTGCTCTTGCATAGCTCATCCTGGGGGTCAGCTCTAAAAAGGCCTCTGGCAGGTACTTTGTGATCAGTCCCAGGTTAGCCAGAACTTATTCTCAATGCCAGAGCCTGAACACAATCTGGGGCAGAATCACTAGAATTTTGTGCCAGTGAGATGGCATTCCCTTAAGAACCTGGCACTTCATGACAGCTAACAGTTACTGAGCACTTTCTATATGATGGCGAAAGCCAGGTGCTTTGCCAGGCACAGGGACACAAAGTGGTTCTGATTCTCGAGTCAGTGAGGGAGTGGGTGAGGACGGTCGAGAGACATTTATAATAAATGAATGCCATTCCATGTGATACAAATGCTAATAGTTAATAGCAGCCCGAGGGAGGCTGGGGCCTGCTAGAGTTCTGAGATGGCTTATTCACAGAGGAGATGGGGCTTCAGTTTGAGAGCAGAGGGTGGGGTGGTGGGATGTCCAGGTGAAGGGCACAGCAGAAACACACAGATACGTTCTATGTTCATTATAGCTTGAGAATAGAGAGCAAGGGAAATAGAAATGAGGTTGGAGAAGGAGAACTGGAGAAAATGAAGAATCTCGGTGCCGTGAAGGGGCTTAGAACTTATATGACAGTATTTCTAAAACAAGGTTGTTCAAAATCATCTAGGACAGGGTTCCCAACCCCCGGGGCCACAGACCAGTAATGTCTGTGGCCTGTTAGGAACTGGGCTGCACAGCAGGAGGTGAGTGGCAGGCAATCAAGCTTCACCTGTATTTGCAGCTGCTCCCCAGTCTAGCATCACCGGCTCAGCTCTACCTTAGATCATTAGGCATTAGATTCTCATAGGACCTGGTCCCTGGTGCCAAAAAGGTTGGGGACCACTGATCTAGGAGCTTTTAAAAATACAGATTCCAATACTCCTCCCCCAGACCTACTGACTTAATGTTTCTAGTGGGGAGGGTCTAGGATTCAGTTAAAAAAAATAATTTGCCAAGTGGTGGTTCTTGTGGATGGACAGGTGGGTAATGATTGCTACGGACGATAGAAAGCCACTGAGTTTGTTAAGCATGAGAGTATAGATCATGCTTATGATACCTCCCTGTTCCCTTATTTAAACAAATTAAACAGATAGCATAGAACATATACAAGACCTTTAAGCATGATGAAGAAAACATCACAAATCATTAAATGGTGCTGGAAAAAAAACTATTAAAATATTGACTATATCAATAAATCAACTTTAGAATGAATAGAGTTTAAATTGATACTACAGGACCAACTATACACACAAAAAAACTACAGTTAAAAAACCACAAACAAAAACATAAGTAAAATTAAAAGGCAAATAGCAAACTAGGAAGAAAATCTGTCAAAAATATAGGAGACATTTTCGTTAACCAATGTCACCATAAAAAAATGAAAAAAATAAAAAACTGAAAAAATATAGAGACAATTAATATCTTTAATCATAAAGAACTCAAAGAGTGTGATGAAACTATTAAGATTCTTTTAGAAAAACATGCAAAGAAAATTAGTGGGCATCACAACAAAGAAAAAACACAAATTATATATAATATAAACATACACATATATTCATTCTATACTCAATAATAATCAAGGAAATAAAAATTAAAATGTATCATTTCTCAGCTTCAAAATTAGCAAAACTTTTTAGAAAGAAATAATAGTAATAACATTTTCTGCTGGCAGAAGCATGGTGAGAAGGGTATCCCACACATTGCTGGTGAATTAAATTGGCATTATGTTAAAATATTAGTATCCTTAAACCAAGTAATTTCACTTCCAGGAAACTAAGAATTAAATGCTTGAACCACACAAAGATACCTGAACGTGTGGAATCATTAAATAAGTCATAATTGAAATCAAAAATATAATGCAACCATTAAAAACGAGGCTTAAAAATCTTTAATGTGATAATTACCACAACATTTCAGATGAGAAAAATCAGACACAAAACTATACATAATCCCTTTTTGGAAAAAAATAAAAAGCTACATTTATTCCCCACCCTCACCTCTTAGAAAACATCCTAAAGCAGAATAGAAAAAGTCTAAGGAACTGTACAAAAGTATTGTGTGGTTTGATAATATTTTTAAATATTCTGCATTATAGTTTTCTCTGTAGTTTCCAAATTTCCTAAAGTCAGGTATTATTTCCATAAATTAGGAAATAAAGCTAATTTAAAGAGCTTGCATATGGGAGGATGGACCGGTAGTTCAGTTAGGATTGGAAGTGCCCTTGGGAGTCCAAGTGAAGGGTTCAGACAGGCTGACTAGGGTGGTGGTGGTAGAGGGGAACCAGGGTCTCTAAACCATGTTTAAGATCAGAATCAAAAAGATTCTGCCTAGAGATGAATGACTAGATATGCCAACAAAGGAGAAGAATCTGAGAAGATTCCTGGTTTGATTTTTTGCTTGGAGCATCACTAATTAAGATGTAAACACATAAGAGGCATGTGTTTTTGGGGGGAAAGATTGTGAGCTGTTTTGGACATGCTGAGGATCAGATCTCTGTAGCTTCCAGAGAAGTGAAGGTCTCTTATCCCTACCCACAGGGAAAGGAAAGGTGCTAAGGTGGCTTGGCTGTAAGGGAATGCTAGTAGAGAGAGCTGGCTTCTGCAAGCAGGGGGAGTTTGCCCAGCATTCTTTACGTTGTTGCATTTTTGGACTCTTTCTTCCATGTGGCCTGACCAGTCCAGTCACCTCTCTCTCCAGTCATCTTTTCTTTCCCTGTGTCCCGAGTTTCAGCAAGAGAATTATGAACCTAGATCAGACCAACTTTCTTCCTCTTTCGATATAGGTCTAGAGGCTACATTCTAGAGGGATTGCCCTCTTGCATTTTTCTCAGTGGCTCAATCTGAAACAGCATGGGGCAGACTGCCCAGCCTACTTCATTCTGCTCTAGATTCTGAAGCAGACGTTTCTCTGAGTACCAATTTAGCGCCTTTTCCTCTAGTACTAGTAGGTGTGACTTATTCTCTCATTGGAGTTTTCAAGAGCGCAGATTCAAGGTTGGGATTAGTGGCAGAAGAGGCAGAAGAAGCAGAATAGACCTTAAGAGAACTGCTTTGGCTCAAAATATTCAGGTCTAGTCAGGAAAGGATTAAGTCTCCAGTGCAACTTAAACCTTCTCTCTGGAAATCCACATTGAGGCAAGAAACTACAGCCTCGGTAAGAAGATGCACCCTCTCTAACTTGCTTCCTCTGTGCACACATCTCATGAGCGTCTCTCTGGCAGATATGATTAGGTTAAGGACACTACTTGATATTCCTGGGTGCCTTGGTCAGAATGCCAGTGTCACATGATCTCTGCCTTGTGGAAACTTTCAGCAGTGCCTGTGGGGGCATCTATGAGCTCTAGAGTAGCAGCTTGGGAGAAAGAGGCATGTGGTAGAGGCAGATGTTGGAGTCAGCAGCAAAAACCTCAAGAGGTGACAAGCTCATCCAAGGAAGAGTAACAGATAAGGAGAGAAGAGAGCCAAGGAAAAATTACAGACAAGCAAAGTAGACTCAGAAAGACTGGCCAAGGATAGGAGGAAAAACAAAATTGATACAAAAAGCCAAGGGAGGGAGAAGCTAATAGATAGGCTTAAATATCTTCAAACAATGGTCTCAAAGAAGAAGCATGTGAACTATGGGGAGAAAAACATGTAAACAAGTAAATTGCTGAGTAATATAGAGTTATGAGCAATGGGCTTAGGGAGACAGGAGGAGTAACTATTTCAGAAAGCATCACGGAAGTGACAAATAAATTGGACTTTGAAGGATGACAGGAGTTTGCCATAGAAAGCTGTGTGTGTGCACATGCAAACACACACATTCATGCTGGGAGGGAGTGAATGAGCAAGAGAAGAGTGACTGCAAACACATATATGGAAGGACCTGGCCTTCCAGTAGGGATTAGACCTCAGGGACCAGCCTTATCACCTTTGGTCATTCCAGTCTGACAAGGTTCTAGCCTTAGAAGAATATGGCTGCCCACTTGATGTATCTGGAGAACATCACCCTTACTGCAACCCGGTGCCACTATCAATGAACAGTGCAGACACTGATGAGATCTTCAGTACCAGGTTGCCATCCTGCTACAGTTCCTTAGCATTTTTCCTAGTCTCCAAAGTTGTCATTTCATACCTTCTCCATATTCCTCTAACTCCTCCTTTATTTCTAAGAGATGCCCCTCCTTCTACTTCAAAAAAAAAAACCATGCAATGAGAAATGTCCTGACTTATCACCACTGAATCTACATTTTATTTGTACACATCCTACTCTTTCCTACTGTCCAACCTCCTATCTATGGCCAGTCCCACGACTACACACACATTCCTGCAGATATTCAAGGGTCCAATCTCCTGATGATTCCTCCCCTCATTTCCTACCTTTATGCCTTCTACTCTGCTGTTCCCACTGACCTCATCTAAAAAGTTAGTCTCTTTCACAAGAGGGAAATTTCTTCCCCAACTTCACCTCTTCTTCCAGTTTAATATTCTATCATTTTCTAAAACCAAATTTGAGTTGTTTGCACACTTTTACTAGCTCCACCTACTCGTCCCCATTCGGCCACCCATTCTTTGAACCTCTGGAATATAAATTTTGAAACTACCACTTTAATGAGACTGCTTTTGTCAAAGTCACCAACTAACTTTTTGGTTTCAAATCCAAAAGACACCCCTTAGCTCTTATTTTGTGCCTCCTCTGAAGCATTGGTCATTTTTAAGCAATTACCTGCCTCTTAAAACATTCTCTTCCCTTGGCTTCTAAGACATGACTTTTCTTGTTTCCCTCTCCCTTTCCTGGCTGCTCCATCTCAGTGACCTTTGTGGGCTCTGCTGTCTCTGTTTGACCCTTTAGAGCTGGTTTCCTTAGGGGTTCTGTTCTGAGCCCTGCTCTCTTCCCACTGACATATTCTGCTGGGATGACCTCATCTACACTCATAACTTCAACTCTGCTAATGATTTCCAAAGGTGTATCTTTAGATCTTTACCCTATCTTTTGTTCTCAGTTGTTTCTTGGACATTCTATGGGTCTCTCAAATTTAGATTAAAAGCAGAACGCAGAGCACTTTCTACTAAATCTAATCCTCTTGTTCTGCTCCTTACCTCAGTGAAGGGCAGGTACTATTATCCCTACGGTTCCTTCTCTAAAACTCAAGATATTAATCTCAACATTTTACTTTCCACATGTAATTAATTGCTCACAAAGCCTTGTGTATCTTTCAAAAACACTCAATTTTCTCTATCTTTGCTGCACTCGTACTTTCTCAACACTGATTACTGCAAGAGCCTCGTAATGGGTCTTCAAGTCTCAAGTGTTGTCCGGCTCCAAACTACTGAACATCTACTCACCAGAGAGAGCTCTCCAAAATGCATGTCTGTAGATACTTCTCCAGGCTCAAAACAGATCAACGCCTCCCTATTGCCCTTAAGAAAATAACCAAACTCCTATTCATAAGATCCTTTGGGATCTGCCCTTGGTTACTTCTCCAGCTTCATTTCTTGTTAGTCCTTCAGCTTTGGACTCTATGTTTTAGCCACACTGAATTTTTGTTAGTTCATCAAATGCCCCATGTTTTCTGTTTCTCCCTTGGGTCATTCCTCTGCATAGACTTTTCTCTCTGGCCAGAACATGTTCCATGTCCCAATCCTACCTCAAGTGCCTGTATTTCTGCCTCTGATCTCAGCTCAGATCACTTCTGGTTCCATACAGGTGACTGGCCAGTCTCCTATAGAACTTGGTACTTCGTTTACAATGGCAATTATATCATTATATTGTAATGATTTACTTATACTCCTTGATGTTAAATTCTACTCATCTCATTTATGGTGCCTCTATAATGGGAAAAGCTCCAAATTAAGGAGCCTGAATTTCATCCTGTACATAAAGGAGACACAGCAGCAATTTTAAGGGGAGTGAAATGACCCAGTGGTGGTGGTGGTGGTGTCTTTCTGACACACATAACCGGATTCAAACAGAGGAAGAGAGTTTTCTTCCCCTTTAACTTCAAAGGTGCACAGGGAATCTAACTTCTTGCCAGCCAAGAAGCTCTTGAAATCTGAACAGGAGAACATTTTGAATGAATACTGTAATTTAAGGACCACAACAGCAAAGCCCCCTCTTGAGTGCTCACCTCCCAGCTCTTGGTGGTTGGCTCACTGAAGAAGTTGTCAATCATGTTCAGCTCCTCCTTTTCCACCACTACAAAGCCTTGCTCTTTGGCATCTTTCCCGTAGACGTCAGGAGACCACTGAACAAAGAACGTGTACAAGTGATCCACCCTGAAAAACACGTTTGTCGCAGGAATTAACACTAAATCTGCTTTCCTGGCAGGCATGAGTAGGGACTTGGGCACACACAAACATCTTTTTCCTGCTTGGCAACTATATTTGCTAATTGGGAAACATTTTACTGTGACGATGATCTCTACTAGAGCATACCAAACTTGGAAAATAAGCCAAGAAATGAAAGCAGAAGTCCACAGACACCGAGAAACTGTCTTTCAATCTTAGGAAAAGATCAAGCGATGGGACATAAAACTGAAAAACACAATAAAATATTTATAGCATTTTTTTCCTCATTGGGTCTTCTTTTATTGTAGCTGTATTCATCAGAAAAATATTAACCTTAAGCTTAAGATAGGAACAAAGATAAATAATGCTCTAATAGGTCTTTATGTATTGAAGCACTATTATAATTTTAATAAAATACCTTTAATAACTACAAAGTAAATAATACTAGCTTTTGTTTAATTAGATACAGAGTGAATTACATAGACATGAGAATATAGTTTGCTTCCAGTTTCTCTGTTCTCTTATACAGAATTAACATCTGAAGATTCTGAAGCATCTCTCCATGCTTAATAAACAGAGAGATGGCTAGTTCCTGAGCAGAGAATGAGAGCTCTCAGTAGTCCAGGCACCTGCAATATCCCACCAGGTATAAGAGTCACAAGCTCTCTGACTTTAGATTCCACTCCTGCAACCATCACAGTGAAGAGAGTGAAGAACAGGTAGGGTCAAATGATTCTTAAAGTCTTTTCTAATTATAAAATGATCACTCCAGTTTAAGCTTCCTATCTGAGGCCATGTTTAATTCATTGCTAATTTTTTAAAAAGTTATACTTATATAAAAATATTACAACAATATTGCTATAGCTTAAATGTTTCTATCACCCCAAAATTCATATGTTGAAACCTAATTCCCAATGTGACAGTATTGGGAGCTATGACCTTTTGGAAGTGCTTAGGTCATGAAGGTGGAGCACTCGTATTAGGATTAGTGTCCTTATAAGAGAGACCCCACAGAGCTAGCCAGCTCCTTTCACCACGTGAGGACACAGTGAAAAGACAGCCATCTATGAACCCTAAAGCAGGTTCTCACCGAATCTGCCAGTGCTTTGACTTGAGGACATCCCAGCTTTTAGAACTATGAGGAATAAATTTCTGTTGTTTATAAGCCACCCGGTCTATGATATTGTTACAGCAGCATGAAAGAATGAAGAGAAATATTAATAGGACTAAAACAACAAAAAAAAAGGTCACCCACGATTCTGATATTCCCATGGATCGAACTGTTTTTAGATTTCCATATTCCTATCTGTTCTTGTCCACATGTACAGCTTTCTTTTCATTGTAATCAGGACCAAGACATAATTAATTGTTCTATGTAACATTAAATAATGCACATATGTCATGTTGCTAGACTTTGTATTGATTTTTAATGGCTACATTTCATTAAAGTAATAAACCAAAGTTAGCCTGTATTCTCATGTCCTCAGGATATTGAGCTTTTTTACCATTTCTTTGATTGTACAAATAACATTATAATGAACATCCTCAAGATCTATGCCTCTTACCATCTTTTAAATTATTTTCTCAAAGTTAGTTCCCAAAAAAGAGATTACGGGGCCAAAAGATATGATTTTCTAGCTTGCAATTCATCCTTCCAAACTGTGTTTGAAAGGCTGCTACTTTACTCTGCATTGCAGTTTGTGCCTAAGTTTCATAATGATGTTGCTCATCCTTTTTTAAAAAATTTTTTAATGAGTTTAACATATATTTAAGTTTTACCCAACTCACTTCATATTCCTTTGAGTGCTGGTGGGTTGAACATTTTTGAAATGTTTTCGTCCTGGCTGCAGCTTGTTTTTCATGAACTGGCTCTTTGTGATTGTGGAATTACTGTTTTTTGAGCATCAAAATTATATTTAAAAGAACAAATAATGAGAAGCTTCCTTCTCCTTCTCCCTTACATCCCTATCCAGCACATTCTGCACCTTCACTCGTTCCCCTCTAGGTGACTGCTTTTTTAGTTTCTTGTGTGTTTGTAGTGTTGTTTTGTCTTCTGTTTCTACAAAAGATAGTACTACTCTCTATCTTGCTTTTTTCACGTAATATATCCTGGATATCTTTCCACATCAGTATATTCTCTCATGTATAGCTACACAGTCCTTTACTGTGTGGATTTACTATAGTTTTTTTTTGGATTTACTATAACTATCCCCTATAGCTGGACACTTGGGTTGTTTCAGTATTAGGCTGTTATAAACAATGTTACGATGAATAACTTGGTATGTGTCATTCACACAAGTACAGGTATAGGTATAGGCTATATTCCCAGAAGTGGGACTGCACTGTCAAAAAAAACAATGCACTTACAATTTTGATATATAACACCATGTTATCCTTTTGAGGGATGATGTCATTGCTTGCCTTCCTACCAGCAATACATATGTTTTTTAGAATCTTTTAACTATTTTTACCACATAGTATAAAATTTCTTATTAAAAATTTACTTAGAAAAAAATGAAATAAATCACCACTCCAGAGAGGTTTGATAAATATACAATTTTAACTCTTTCAGTTTTCTAACATTTAAAATTTCACCCATCTTAACCATATTTTGTAATAGAGTTGAGAACCAAATAAACTTCACTGGAACTTTTGGAAAAGGAGATATTTATTATATGCATATCACTTTGGAGAAAATGGTTTCCTAAGTACTTGTTGGCTAGTTTACTTGTGAGAAAGAGAAAAGCAGTCCCTGATACCCGGGACCTTGCCTGGTCCTATCAGTCAGGCTCTCGTTGTTAGGGAATAGCCTGTCACTCACAGGTTGGCCCTGGTAATTTCAGGTTGAATACAAAACAATTTCACAAAACATCAACATCAGACAAGGACACTATGACTATGATGAATCGTTATAAAAACAAGACACTCTGAGGTCTCATATCTGAACACGAACTAAAACAGGAACGCTGTCCAAACATAAAAATGACCAAACATCCCTCTCCTCTGGCTTATATGAATGACTGTTCTTCTTGACTAATTACAGCATTAACCTCTCTATAGTCTTCCCTTTAAGATGTAGAAGACCCCCAATCACAGAATGACCTCTGCTTCCTGATAACATCCAATCTAGAGCAAAGTCCCACTTCCTTAAGTCTCTCTCCCTATATTACCTACCACACACCTAAATCTCATAACTCTTTTCTAGCACCCTCTTCTTGAGATGGCCCACCGTCCTATGGTGTGCGCTCTCCTTCTCTGCAACGAGTCAACCCAATCTGTTTGACCTCAGGTATGTTCCTGGAGGTTCTTGGTTAGACGGCACTCCTTCCTTTGACAACACTCTGTGCACCCACTATATGCCAGTGAACCTGCCCTTGTGGAGCTTACATTCCACAACGTTACAGCTGGTGAAGATACCGGATATCGTTCAATCCAACCAACTCTCATCAGATAGAAAGGAATCGGGGCTCTGAAGGCTATCTAATCAGCATCACGTGAAGTGGCAATCAGGGTTCTTTCAACCGCAGTATAAAGTTGTCAGCTTAATTCCACATTAACTTCTGAATCGGTTCCCAGTTCACTTCCTGGTTATGACACAAGGCATATTTTTATCAGTTTTTGGACCCATTTTCCATAAAGAACTGTTCATTTGTCTTTTATCATTTTATCTGCATAGGGCAAGTTGCAACACAAGCACACATGTTCAAGAAGTATTCCAAGAAATGCTAAAAGCTCATGCTGACGTGTACCTTTGTGTAAGACAGCAAGGGAATGAGGCGTGAGGCACAGATTTGGAGTTAAGATTTCATTTCTTCTTAGATATTATAAGAAAATATAAATTGTGAGTTGAGGGAAAATCGATTTCAGCATAAAGCATTCCAGCTTGTATATGCCATTTGCTCTAGAAAAAATATCTCGGCCTGGGTAGGAACCTGTGATGACCTGGTAAGGGGGCTTCTCCCAAGCCTCTTCTCTTCGGACTGCAGAGTTTCCAGTGAGTGGTAAATGATGCCCCTGGGTTTACTTCCAGAGTGGCTGGCCTATTCTGCAGCAGGCAGTGGTGGGACAAGAGCAGCCAGAGCCAGCTCTTCAAAGTGAGTAAGCTCTGAGCTTGCTGGACTTACCACATAAAGAAAGCTCTAGAAAGGAGGGGAAAGACATTCTCAAAATATCATGAAAAAGAGGCTCAGGGTCATAAAAATTTTAATATTAAACACAGAAGTTACCTTATGTTTTTAGCAATGCTGGTGAAGTATATCTTCTACCTAAAAAAATAAAAGATGTGATTCCCTGCCTCAGGGACCTTACACTGCACAATAACTCTAAGAGGCAAGTGTTACTATGCCCAGTTTAAAGGTAAAGAAACTGAGGCTCAGCAGATTAAATAATGGGCCCCAAATCCCCATCCTTGATAATGTTCCAGCTAATCTAAGCTAATTGCCTCTTCGTCTATGAATGCTGGACTACGAAGGGAACAGGTACATTTCTGTTCCTGTCCACAGTCAGAGGTCTCACAGTATCATTCAACTACTTCCTTGGCTTTGGGTTTTATTCATGAAGGTTAAGTAATATTAGTGACATGCCCTGGGCGGCCCTTAGGGAAATGCTGCTCACTCCCTGTTCTTCCTCCTACACCTCCCATGAGCAGGCCCACAGCACTGCTAGCACTGTGCTCAGTGCTTGGGGAACATGGTGGGGCAGCTGCCCCACTCAGCTGTGTACCTGGGAATGCGTCTCCACTGGCTTAGGCAGGCAGGGCAGCAGCCCTGAATGGCCTTGCGGCTCTGTCTCACAGCCAACAAAGTCACCTTGGGAGGCCTCAGGTGAGATGAGATGGGAAATCTTAAAAGTATGCTCTGCAATGAGGCACCCCAACGGGAAATGTTCTTGTCTAGTCTCAGACATTCAGGACACTGTCACACTCTGGTTTCCCTCGATGGCAGTCTCCCTCATAATATTTCCTCATTCTCTCATGTAGTTAGGGCCCTCACACCAAGCTTCTGATAGAAAAGCAGGAAGAATGAGTAATTAAAAAGGCTTGTTCCACAAGAGAAAATTAGAGTTCATTTGGAACCAAACTGATGACTTAATTCTTAGGCTCCTAGAGACTGAATGGAAAACTCAGTGCCCCCTCTTCCTGGCTGTACTTTCGCTAAATTTTCCCTCCTTTGTTTACGTTTTCACTAATTAATCAGGGAAA
>NW_006494612.1:16742412-16744238 GCF_000325575.1 Pteropus alecto | reverse complement strand
AAAGAGAAGAAGAGGATATGACTTCATCTTTTTCCATCCAGATTAGAGTAGCTGTAAGTTTACTGAAGTGTATTTAACCTAATCCTTGAAATGGTTCTTTTTGGCTAACTGGGTTTTCCTGGTGGTTAGTTCCCAGAACATAACCCTGCCCTCTGGAAACAGGCTCAAGGTCTGAAAATCCCGCTTCTGGCTCTCTGCCCCCACTTCACCTGCTCCTTCCTCAAGACTGTATCAGTTCAGCTCTCGCCCTGACTCTCACCCACCCTCTTCCCCAGCCATTAGCTGGTCATATACTTCCAGACCCATCTTTCCATCTCCCCCTCATCAGCGCCCCCTAGAGGTGCACCACTTTGAGCCTTCTATGGCATCTGCCCTTCCGAACACCTGCCCACAGAACAGAAACAATCGTCTCTCTAACTCCTCTCTTGCAATGATGAATATTGCTGGGTTTGCTTATTCATGTTTAAGGAATCCATTACACATCAAAGGCAGCCTGAAAAAACCCTCCCTCATGGGGCTCCTGACTCACCTCTGGCTCTCTTCTTTGACTGCTTACTCCACAAACAGCTTTTCCAGATCTCTGCTTTCTCATGCTCTTGACCTTACTCTCCTACTGGCCTCCCTCTCTGAAGAGAGGATTCTCCGTTGTGCCATTCTAATAATGCATTCCCCTCCAACGTCCCTCTTAGCAATATTTCTCTTCAGAAGAACTCCTCTCTTGCTTTAACCTGCCCCTCTGTACTTTCAACAGGCCTACTCCTTGGTAAATTTCCTCCACTACTTCCCCCAACCTCTCCATCTTCTTCTTCCCTTTATCTTCTCCATCCTATTCCACAAACCAGTTTGCATTTCCCCATCCTTAAAAAATAAAAGCCTCTGGATTCTGCTGCTCTCTTCCCATATCTTATTTTCCCTTCAGAGTATATTGGTTGACATTTGGGTTAGCATCCTTTCCAACTTCTTTTCATTCCTGAATTCTTCCATTCTGATTTTATTAACCTTTCAGTATATGCACTTTGTTAAACCTGCCTCAGACACTGTCTAAAAGGAGGCAGAGTTTTTAAATCTTGTTCCCTCCCTCACTACTTTAGCAAAGCTCATTTTCTCAAAAGTGACCTATCGTCAAACTAAACAGTATTGCGGGCATCATTTTGTCTTGACCTCTGAAAGCCTATCGATGACTTTTGTGGAGCTCACTCAGCGACTCACCCTGTAGTCTCCAAGAGTCACTGAGCTTTTTATGGCCTCAGGTGGCTCAGGACACTATCTAGAGCCTCTGGCCAGGCTAACACAATTACCAGTAAATACTGTAATTGCTCACCTGTGTTACCAAACCCTTGCTCACCTGTGTTACCAAATCCATTGCTTCACACTGGTCATGAAGCAATGGGTTTGGTAACACAGGTGAGCAAGGAACTGGGTCAAGTACTGAGTCTTGGCAAGTGCTAATATTTAAGGAGGAAGCAGTAGAAGTGGTCCTTGAAGGAAGCCAAGCAAAAATTACAGAGAAGTAGAATCAATTTTATTAAATGCAAACCTGAGCACTTTGCACAGCTGTGTAAAATCCTTCTAAGGTTTTCCGACAGGTTTCAGGATAAATTCAAACTCCTTGGGGCTGTCTGAGAACTTTGTTTTGTGCCAATCTCCAAAATGTACTCTTTTTTTCAGTCGTATGTTCTTGTATCTTTCTCCAGCATCCATTCTGGCCCCTGTGCTCATGCTGCCACCTTTTTTCTTTATATTATAAGTATTTTTAAGAAGAGTGATGACAAAGGTAATTCCAGGGGAGAATCGTCTTAGGCTAGGGTCAGGAAAGACTTCTCAGG
>NW_006494612.1:16725337-16742382 GCF_000325575.1 Pteropus alecto | reverse complement strand
TACAGGAAGAAAGGGAAATGGCATTCTACTGGAGGGAATGTGCACAAAAGCATGGCGTTTGAAGAGCAGGGTGATGCTGGCAGGATGTCAAACTGGACACGGCAGAGAGAAAGAAGAACAATGCAGTCAGGTTACTGGTGACTTCTGACAGAGGGTTCTGTAATGGACAGGGCTGCTGAGATGCAGGAGACTCAGGTCCTGCCCCAGAGCACTCCAGTTGAGAGGATGAGACAAAACCTCCTAACTCAGCTCTAACAATATGTGGCAGAAGCCAGTGGGCACCTGAGCTGGTTGTCTGTGTTGAACAGGACTCATGAGGGGAGGAATTCCTGACAGGAGAAATGCAAAAGCAAGATTTATTCTTTGCTTAATGGAATAGCAGAAGATAAGAAAGAAAAAGCCAGAGGGTCACTGGGTCTCAGAAAATCCTGGGCATAAAATAAAATGCTTGGACCTTATCCCAAGGCTACTGCTTCCCAAAGTGTGGCAGGGGCAGCTCCAGTGACTTTTAAGGGAACACAGAAGGACATATTTTAATAGTTTTATACTTATTTACAGAGTATCTGTAATAAGTACAACTAGCATTAATACTTCTGATTTCACAGATATTCCTGTTCAGGAAAAGACTAAGGAAAAAAAAGAATGATTGAAGTCTTTTAAAGACAACTATTAAGTGCACAGCAGTACAGATAGTATACAGATTTGGGATATCTGTGAAGGAAGTTGTGTGAAAAGCACTGCTGTAGGCCTGGGGAGGTGACACCCAGGGCTTTGCCAGGGAAGAGGGCTGGCCGGGTCTGTAGTTTACACAGATTGCTGTGGAGCCAAGCAGGGAAGGTCAGGAAAAGATAAAACTGACTAGAAACAAAGGCTTTGTTGAGAAGGCTACAACTGTGATCCAGCCAAGATATGATTAAGGCCAAGGCCCAGGTGTGGCAATGAACATGGTGAGAAGCTTGTTGTACATTCTCCTCTAGGCACAAAACTAGTTCCAACCTATGCAACAACAATTAATACCAAACCCTGACACTCAGGCTTTGTTTAGATTTTTCTGTTTAATTACAAATTTGGACTTAATCAGACTTCTTCATAACCTCAAAGGTCTTTATCATCAACACAAGACTCTTTTAGGGATTTACTTCAAAGGAAAAACAAATTCAAGTTACAAATCCCTGTTTAGCAGATAAAATTGTCATCTCTGAAAAAGAAATTCAAAGACAGTAAATGAAATAGGTTCTTGGAAGGCAGCAGACTTATCTGAGGCAACAAAGCACTAACTGCCGACTGTGGGAGAAGGAGTCATAGCAGCAGCAGCAACTTGCTTTTAGTGCATGAACAAGCTCAATTTTTTTTTCTCATAATAACCTTATTGTTCCTATTTGATAGAGGAAGAAACAGATGCTTACAAAGATTAACTTGCCCAAGACCACATGGCATGTTAGGGGTAAACCTGGCCTCAACCTCAGGTCAGTTCACATCTCAACCAATATGCTTCACCATTTCCTTTATGGTCAGTCCCACTGTCCTAGTTTTACTAAGAAAAGCCCGTCACTGACAAAGCTGTAGGGTTGAGAAATACAAAATTTGATAAAAAAAAAAATCTGAGTTGATGCTTGTAAAGAAGCATTATTCTACTATTCATACTATAGGTGTATGAGCTTTAAGTATAATTACAATCTATTTTATCAAATCAGACTACTAGTTATAGTGGGATTTAATTTACTGTTGCTTTTTTTTTTCCAAAAAAAAAAAAAAGCACACATTTCTAAGTTAAAGGCCTGAACTCCCAAATTGGTTCCACTTGTTACTAGCTGGAAACTTTGGGAAAGTTCCTTAATTTCTCTAAGCTTCTAAAATGAAGGTAAGAAAACTTATATAGGTGTCTGGAGCATTAAATGTATAAGAAAGTTTATTCTATTTTCAGACAGACCTTTTAGAAAGTCCCTTGCATGTGGTTATCTAAAATCTTGCTACCTTTCAAACCAACAAACTTGACCAAAATGACCCAGAAGTAGTTCTTGTCTTATTAAAAGTCACTTGATTAATAAGAAATTGGGTCTATACATAGCAAGATATAACCTCCAAACCACCCACTTGATTTAAAAATTATAAGCAGGATCCATTAGACAATTTAACAGCTATTACATTAAAAATATACTTCAGAATATATTATGGCACAGAGAATGGGAAATAATAAGACAAACAAAAGGAAGAAGAGAGAATGAATATGACCTAGAGAGTACTAAAATATACATGCATTCAGCCCCACTGTTCACTTGTATTATTGATTATAAGCTAAAGATGTTTCAATGCACTTCGGTCTAAAACCTTCTCAGGCTCCATTCTGAATACAGACACAGAAGCCCGATGGGGTGAAGCACTCTTGACTACAGAGCTTGTTACCAGAAAACTACCACCTTTTAAAACCCACCTCAATGGCCTGACCCGAGGTCCTTATTTGAAAAAGGTCATTTTCCTTGCCCTGTAAGGTACCTTCCAGATTCAATATTCTGCAACTCCAAATGAAACCCATCATGAGTAATGCCCAGGTTAACACTCACTCTTAAAGAGTCTTAGTGTGCCTATAAAAATAAAACTTTATTTACAAAGTACTAACCAAATATGCTTTGTCTGATTCACCAAAAATTATAGGAAAGTTCTTTCAGAATCAATGATCAAAACAAGTTCCAGTTATAAAAAGAATCACTCAAAAATAAGTAGAAACTAAAAGTTTATACTAATATCAATGCTGCTTTGACTCAGGAGCAGATGAATTTTTTTAAAGACTGAATACAACTTTAAAAAAAACTAAACAGTGGCTAATACTTAAAAATTGGGGAGATTTGACATACATATTTCATATTTCACCTTCTTTTGAAAAAGAAGGGGGGACCTCGCAGCAGCACCAGGCTCACATTCCCACTCAGCGACATTCGGTTGGAGGCAGCATAGAGGTACTCAGTGGCTGTTCCCTAGAGCAGGTGCTCAGCACTGGCCAAGGAGCTTCCCTCCCTCCATTCCTCCCTCTGGTGCCTGCAGGAATTTAGGCTTGCAATTGTTACTGTTTCTACATACTTACTCCCAAACACTGTGTGCAGCACCCATTGGCAAGGATTAATTGTCCTGCGACGGTAAAGGGCACCGAACGATGCTCCAAAGTGCTGGCGCTCACTCCTCCACGGGAAGCACTGCCACCACACTGAAGGGCTCACTTATAAAGGGGGTTATTTTTTTTCCTGCGTGTAACGTGGCTGCAGAGTCACTGATTAAATCAAGGCATTTGCCAAAGCTGGTTAGTGAAGTTACTGAAGGGTAGCTGCCTAATAAGGTGCTTCTGGAAGGTGCTGATGAATTTCTAAAACTTTAAGTTGATGAAAAAAAAAAGGTAAAATGACCAGGAAAAGAATGAAAGGAAGCAATATCACTTCAAAACATTTTAAAGTAGTAAAAAATGAGAAAATTTGCATAAGCAACTAATAATCCTATAACTTAATTTGTTCAGTAGTTTTCCAAAACTTGTAATTGTTAAATACAAACGGAGAAAGATAATTCCTTTAGAGATTGCTTTGAAGGGCCCATTTACTTTTTTTCTTTGTGACATTCTCACCTTAAAACATCAGTATAAGATTATAGTGTGACATAACAGTGTGTGACACTTAAAAATCACAGTTGTATTCTAAAATATACTAGGTTTGGCAAAGTAGGGCCTAATTTGTTCTAGAAAATATGGTATTTTAAAGATTACTCAATACTATGGTCTTTTTGACAATGACGGTCATTAAAAATTTCAATTTAGCCCTGATCCCATTAAAAGCCAGGTGACTTTTGATCAGAAAATTTCGTATTAACTATAGTTAAAGATTTCATGCTAGAAAACTAATTTGTGATTCATTTAAGTCATCCTTCTTGATCCAAGAATAATGTTCTTAAGAACATTTTGCTTAGTCTTCATGAGGGTCCTTAGGACTTGGACATTTTCCCATTGTAAAGCAAGTTTAATAGGAGAATCAATTTTCTTTTCTAAGATTTTTAGGATTTTATTTCTCATTACAAAAGCAATGTATGCTCACTAAATGCATGCAGATAGAATAATGGCAGAGAAAGATATCTAATTTAAGTAAAAGTAGTTTACAAAAAATATATAATTATTATATTAATGCATGCATAGAATAAAAAGCCAAAAGGCTACAAAAACAAAAATAAATTGTAGTTTGCTTTGTGTAACAACATCATGAACTTTTTATTCCCTTTTTGCTTTTCTGTATTTTTCTAAATATTATATAAAATCTATTATTTTCATTGTAAGACTAAGTTATTTAAACATTTTTATCTCTTAGACTATAGGCTAATTTACTCATGCATCCATCCAACTAATATTTAAGAGTAGATTATATACTAGACCCTATGCTGTCTCTAGGACACAATGGTATAAGACTTGGTCCTCGCCCTCAAGAGGAAAAAGCCACAAGTGGTTCACATTTGTAAAAACAGTGTAGGAAGTGCTATGACAGAGGTTGGAGTAGAGTAGAGGGGCATCTAAACCAGACAGAAAGTTTCTTATAGGAGACATTTGAAATAACGTGTGCCCTTAGGTGAGGTGGGTAAATGGGGGGAAGTCAGGCATCCCAAGTAAGCCAGCCAATAAGTCTGATTCCCATTTCTTAAAGTTGAAACATGGCTAGTTATCCACAGAAAAATCAGAATGAGAGCAAGAGAGATGTTAAATAGGTAAAAGAAGCTGGATGTGGTGACTGACTGATGTAGGGGAATGACTCAGAAGTAAGCTTTTGCCCCCATTCTGGCTTTGGGGACTGATGGCTGGTGTTATCAGTTATTATGATGAAGAAAACAGAAGACAAGAGTTCTGGGGGCAGTGGCAGGGACAAAGATGGAAATAAGAAACCCAGTTTAGGGCATGATCTGTCTTAAGTTTGTTTTATCCATGGCTGATCCAAATATCGAAGACGAGTAGTTATATATGTGTTTGGGGTTCAGTAGAAAGTTCTAGACAGAAGATGGCTAAAAATGATTGGAATATTAAAAAAAATGTAATTGTATATGTAGTGGGAAAGAGAGGTCATTTAAAGGGTAACATTTAATGAAGAAATAAAGACTGGGAAGGGGTGATGGAAGGAAAGAAGGCATCAAATGGGGGATGGTCAATGGTATCAAATGCTACAGAACGTTAAAAGTAGAATAAGAACAAAATAATGTCCTTTTATGTATTACCATATGGAGAATGCCTGACAGATTCTAGTTTTCTAACCCAAAACCAAAAGCAGATGACTTTTTTACAAAGTTAAATTTGGCACCCACTGATCTAAGCCATGAATTCTTTGTTAACTCCTATGCTTTCATTACTGTGAAACAGAATGCATTCCTCCACAAGCTTTAGTCCCCAACATTTCTGAATTTAGAGACTGAGATTGATTGCTCCAATAAGGAGAAAAAGTGTCAGACTTCAATCCTGCCCCGCAGTGCCTCTGGGCCTGTGGGTTGTTCAACAGGCAAGTTGGGAAAGGACTATAACTACCAGTCAAGGGGGAGATCATTATAGGGTCTATTGTTTTGGGAAACACGGATCTGCACAGGTAGGGGAGAGAGGTGAACCACCTGAGTTCAGAAATATAGTATTTACAAAGGAAGCCAAGCTAGAAAGGTCCTAGACTTACTGGAAAAAACCAATAAAGTGGCCAATCTCAGTATAACTACAGATTCAAGAAAAGGCTAGGAAGGTAGGCCAGTGTGCAAAAGGGCTTTAAACACAAACAAGGGGTTTAGACTTTGATCCTGAATGTTTAAGATAGTTTTTGTGGTAATGTGACAAGATCAAAACACCTTTCTACGAGATTTTTGTGGCCAAAAGGTACAAAAAAGACTTTAAGTGGAGGAACTAGAGAATAGGGAATTAGAGTTTAGGTATAAGGGGCTGTGTTCACAGTAAGAGTCATGTAAAATAATGGTGCTGGATCTTGTAATACGAGCTTCAGAGAACAGAATTTTGTGTGTGTTTGGGCTAGATAACCACATAGAAGTTCATTTTAAAAATGAGCCAATGCTAGAACCAGCCTGCAACTTAATAAAAACACCTAATATCAGAGAAAGGGCATTTCAGTCAAGCACTTTATTGCCACACGATGTTCTGATTGGACCACCCGCAATTCAATTAATGAGCACTCATGGAGTATCATCCATAAAATATCAATCAATTCTGATTGTGGCACAATCGCTGAAACACATCTGGTAGATGGAAGGTACTTTAGCAAAGTCCAAGGACATCAATAAATTTGGGGATGCTGCAAATTTTCATTCCCTTACTAGCCAGGAAATGACTTTGAGCATATGAAGTATCCCTCTCTCATCCCTATTTCAGTAATCTGTCAGCCTAAATAAAAAGTATAATTAATACAGTTTTAACTGTCTGCTCTGGTATCTGGTTCTGAGAATAGGATTTATAATCAAATAGATTTGAATATAAATCTCAGATTTGATATTTGCCAGTTTGAGCAAGGTGTTAAAACTCAGCGTGTCCCAGTTCCTGCATTTGTAAAATGAGGAATAATGCCACATGCTTCACAGAAATATTAGGAATATTAAGTGAGATAACCCATGCAAAGTGCCATCCAAAGTACCATGCCTAGCAAGGATTCAAGGAGGGCATGGAATGAGTGCCCTGCCTCCTCTCTTAGTTCTCTCTGACTTAGAACCAGGGAAATTGATAGCTGAGATGAGTTAATCTTTGATATTTCCCTTTGAGATTTTAAGAGTGACAATCCTACTTTGGATGATGAAGCTATCACAGAAGCATCTTTGTAAAGGTGTGTGCTAAACCAGAAAATTCCGATACATTTTATAAAGTTCTGATACAGGCACTAGAATTATATCAGGGTCCAAAGCAGCTTAGACTCATAGTTCAAAATGAATTAAGATTTCAGACAAATGGCCCATCATGAAAAGCTCATTACTCATGACTTTCAGGTTTTACTTTAAATATTCCAAAACTAAGAATACTTTTAAAGATAAAAAGAAGTACAAAGAGAGTTAAAAGGTAGATCCTGACTAGAATCTGCCATCAACCAGGCACTCTTAACAATGCAATATAGCTCTGATGTAGAAAAGGTTGCATACGTGGTCTTTGTACATATGGCTGCTACTATTAAAAATGTGAAAAAGAGAAAGAAATCTCAATTTGTACTTACTAAAGAATTTAAAACAGATTGGACTAAAATAGTCTATATATACATATATATATATACATATACACACATATATAAAGATTATTTATATATATCCATATATATGGATATCTAAGTCATTTCAAAATTAAAATGTGCTTACAAATAAAATTTTTAAAAAAAGTATATTCTATTATACCAGTTCCAGGAAAAAAATAGTAAAGAATAGAAAAGAAAACTAAGAAATTCCTATAAAAGTCTGTTACGAGAATAGCAACTATGAGCACAAAGCTCTACTCTAAAAAGAACTAAGAACTAACTATGGAACATAGTTAACCATGAACATCTATTACTTGTCCATGAGAATGATCTTTGGGAGAAATGCTGACCTAACAAAAAAGCTCCTTTCCTAAAAGAGGGGCCTTGAACACTTGGTTCTACATTTGGGCAAGGCAACCATGGAGAATGCTGGAGAGAGAATATATACACTGCAGAAAGCACTATTACTGCTCATGAATCAGAACTGAGAAATATGCAGACAACACGGATACACCTTTTAAAAGGACAGATACCCATGTGCTCATAGTATATTACTCATTTTAATTTTGAAAGTATAAAAAAATCTCAACTATTATAAAGTGCTTTGCAGCTGCAATTATTTTTGATATTATATATTTCTAAAACAGAATCAACATATATGATGAGTTTATTCTAAATGTGGGCAGGCACAAAATATAACTCTCCTATATAAATCAAAGGGCTTGCTGATCTTAATTAGAATCTGATTAGAGAAACATGGTATTTTAGGATAATTTTAATAATTAAATATATATTTGTATATCAAGGTATAAATAAATTATTTAAAGGAGTCACATAGAATAAAAATCCTTAGGCCACTATGACCACTTTAAATCAAATGAATGCTACATAACAAGCACTCAACTCGACCATTAAATTAAAAAAAATTAAAGTCACTTTTACTTCCTTTTTCATCTACCAAATTGATAAAGAATCATACTACTTAGATTTTCCAGCATGTGGCGAAAATGGTACTCTTATGCTGGTGGTATATAAATTGCCACATGCTTTCATGTGCAACATGTATTTAAAAGCCTTAAAGATACTCTTCAACTTAGTAACACTACCTGAAGGATTTTTCAAAGGTGTTTAATGTAGCATTGCTTATAATGGCAAAAAATTCATAACAACCTAATATCCAAAGCAGATTTGATCAATCAGGAAATATCATGGGGGTGCTAACTATATTGTACATATACATAAAATCACGTAGTATTTGATATGGAAAATGTGCATAACTTATTAAGCGGGAGGGGGTAGCAGACTGCAAAATAGATTCTGCCCACTCCCCCCTGCTTATCTGTATATTCGAATATTACTAAAATTATAATTATTTAAGTTAAAAAAAATTTTAAATACCCACAGGCTCTCCCTCTCCCCCTTCTCCTCTCGTTAGCTTACTTATTACACAAATCACACTAACCTATTAATTCAGCTTGGATTACACATTTATACATGACTTGGCAAATTCTACATAATTCCTGATATTTATTTCTACTTCCATCTGATTTATTTTAAAATCTGGATGACATGAAATCAATTATTATAAAACATTTCAGAGATTAATAGGCCACACAGAATTGGAAAAAAAGTTTTAATGTGAAAAGGAATTATTTGTTTTGAAAAGGAAATAATATCCTGGAATTAAGAAAGAAAGAAAATAATTATTTTTTTATATAAAACAGGACCCAAATCTTTGCAATTCAATCTATAGTAAGTCTCTAGAAAGTGCTAGGAATTGTTTTCAACAGCTTTTCATAAGCTCCTCGGGGTATGGTCCCAGTTTTATTTCTCTACAACTAGTCCAGTGCCTGCCAGGACGTATGCACTCAATAACTGTTCAAATATGATCCAATTACTTAACACTCACTATTACCCATTTTTCAAGTTAAGAAATTGTTTAAAATGGGTAAAAGGGCCCACAATTCCTATAGATTCTCATTCATCTCTGCCTGATTCTGAGGCTCATTATTCCCCTGGCCACAGCAGGGTAGCCCAAGACTCCACACCTCTTTCAGTACAGAAAATGGTATTGTCTGCTTGTACTTCAGATAACTTCTAGCATAGGCTTGTACAATGTGAAGGTGCAAAAATAAAGGCTTATAAACAGCCTTATTGCCTGCAGTACTCTATCAATGTGGATTACCTTACGAATAAAATGTACTTTTAAGAGCAATAGTGTTGTTTTTAAAGATACAAAAGTATAGATTAATAAGGAATCTAAAAATAAATCTTAATAAAATAATTTGCCGAAAGTGTCAGGTTTAGTAAAGAAACAAAGTTTATGCAGACGAGTATACACAGGGAATATAATCAAATACAATAAAGTTTTAAGTAGTCAAATCCCAAAATGATTTGGCTATCATGGCTCACAATCACTTTCAGAATGGTGTGTAGGTTGGGGTCTCATAGTTCAATACTTGACCAGTGGTTCTCAGAGTGAAGCAACTTTGCCCCTCAGAGGACATCTGGAAATGTCTGGAGACACTTTTGGTTGTCATAACTGGGCAGGTGCTATTGACATACCCCCACACAAAGAATTATGCAGCTCTAAATGTCAATAGTAACAAAGTTGAGAAATCCTGTACTAGACAATTAAAATAAGGTGTAATTATCCATGGTCCTTATGTTTAAAATTAGCATCAAGAGTAAGAGCAGGAACAAATTAGATGTCCCAGGTTTGTAAATCAAGTTCTAGACACTTTTCAAATCTCCCAAGCATGCCAATATCATCTTTAGCTGATTCAAGAGAAGTACATGACTTGGCAAGCTGCAACAGACACAGGGAGGATTTAAAGTTGATGTGCATTTAATCCTCAGTGAACATGCACACGTCTCAACTAGCGGTGTGTAAGTGTGCTGGAAAAAACTGCCAGCTTTTCTGGATCTATAGTGGTCTCAGATCTTCTGACAACTTCTACCAAGTTAAAAAAAAAAGATATTATGTATTTAGGTAGTTTTTAATCGCTTCATATCTCTAATTTTTAGTATCTAAAATTTAATAACAAGGATTGCAGGAAAAAAAGTGCACCGAAAGCAAAGGAGATGGAGACTGTATGCAGGTTCTGATCACTGCTTCTCCGGACTCCTGCCCTCTCCATTCCCTTACTTGGTAGACTATTCAATGATGGAGTTAAGGGAGCCACAGAGCACACTGTAAATGAAAGAGGAATGTTTTGATAGAATTAATTTCTTAGTAATAACAACAAGAAAAAATACTGATATTGATAAAATTTCTGGCTATCCTTATTATGAAGAGCAATCCAAGTGCATTAATTTTGCTTCTTTATTGCTCAGAGGAACTATACTTTTGTCAACACTTGTCACGTTGTATTCTTAGGACTTTTTGTTGTTGCTATTCCAAGCACGGCTATATTTTCTTAGCATCTATGTATTTTTTTTTACTTCCTTATGTAGCACCCATAAATGTTTATTTCATAATTGGTTGAAAACCAATAAAAAATACATCATACAAAAAAAGTATTAGGAATAATAGAGAGGCATAGTGAAACACAATTGTGAAGTTATATCAACATCAAAATACTATTCTCCTGTGACAAGGAGTTTTGGTGAGTCAGAGACCTGCCAATTAAGTTGTCACATCTAGACGGTCTAGGAGAGGACACTGTAACATAGAAAGGGAGCCACTGCTAGGATAACTTCCTCATTTGCCTGCTGAAACTCCAATGCATGCAAGAATCCATTGAATAGAAATGCTCAGTTTGACACATCAAGGGAATCCAGAAATCATCATCAGAGTGAGAAAATCATTGCATGCCACTTCTTGGCTCCCTAAAGACTTTGTTGAGCCTTAATTCCTGAAGAATTTCACAAGTTGACAATAAAAATAAACTTTTCTTATTTCTTACTATGTACTTGGAATTCTGGGTAGGAATTAGCTATAGGATTTCTCCATTTTTCCCAGTCTTAAACCACAATGTGCCTTCCTTTAGGGTAGGTAGACATGGAAATACATAAAAGAGCAATTAAAACAAAAATTTCCAAACATATACACAAAGAATCTATCATTAACACAGTGAGATATAATGCTTTCCAGAAAAATGTTTAATTAATAGTTAATTCAAGAAAGAAAACGAAGTATACCACATTATTTGCTAGGCAACGACAGATACATGAGGAACACTATAAAATACAACAGCATTCAACAAATGACCTACTTTAAAAAGTTCGCAAAAACCGCTTGCATAAAAGGTCAAAGTACTATTTCAGCATTACAGATTTCTTCTGGGTTAAAGAATGACAGTAAAATTAGCTGCATGTGTGACATTGCTATCATTATTCTAGAAGAGTCCTTGGTGCACACAGCCTCGTTAAAGGTGATAACTGAAAATTGAAAAAACACCCGGTTTTCCTATATTATAAACAATACATTTTCCCAGAGAAAAACAACACATATAATGTGTAGTTTTTCTAATAGACCCCAGAAGCCCACAGAACTCACAGTGTGGCTGAAAGTTTCAGTGCTTTGTTTTCCTTACGTATAAAATCAGAAATTGGCTTATCTCTAAGGTATTGTCCAGCTTTGACATTTGATTCTCTAACTCTAATTTTAACAGGGCTTTACAAACTTACGTTGCTTCTGTTGAAAATATTAATTAACAACAAAAGACACATTTTTATTTTCACAGTATCCCCAGTTTAAAGTTTCAATAAGATACCTGTGGGGGTTGCAGGCATAAGCAGAGTATATTACATAACTACAGAATGAATTATGTTTAATGTTCATGTTAATTTGGATTTCTAAGACAGGGAAAAGATATTAGCAAATTCATTAATTAAAATCCTACTTACTATTTTTCACATTAAACTATAATTTATTAAAATGAAGCAACTCCAGATGAGAACTGTTATTCTGGGTACTAATTAGCTAGAAAGTGTACTCTTGCTTGGAATTTAATTTTGCTTTCTTAACAATTCATGCTTAAGGTATTTGCTCTTGGCAGTTGTGTGCCAAAAGGTCTGCCCAGATGCCGATACTTGATGAATAGTTAGGAAATGGAAAAATGTGTGGGTTTAATAATTTTGAAAACTATTTGCAAGGCCTTTTAAAAAAACATTTTTATTATACCATATATACAAAAGGAAAATACTTAATTTTTTCTAAAAATAATGTTTCCTATTTTTATCCTAAAGATGTCCTCGGTGATATACTGCTGAAGAATTTCTATGCCAGTAACCCTGCTAGTCAAGACTGTTACATAACCAATAAGATTTCTTCTTTGGCAATTTAAAATACAAATCTCTCTAGAGGTATACATTTCCTTGAATCCAATCAGGTGATTTCATGTCACATTTCTGAAGCTGCTAAGTCACAGATACTCCCTCCATAAGGCCAAATCAATCTTTACTTCCCTTGAATAATAAGCACTTTAAAAATTACAATCGTGCCTCTTTATAGCACTTTGAGGAGTTTAGATCTGCTCCATGGAATTCCTTTCTTCTCAGCAGAAGAGCACGTCTAATTACCAGCACTTAAGACTATCTAAATCTTCCTTCATTTAAAATTCTCCTGGGTAGAAAGTTATGAAAGTGGTTCAGCACACAGTACCAATGATTACCTCAAATTTGCTATACTTAAACCACTCTTTAGGAAAAAGCTACACAAATAATATTCTACAAATGCTAAAATGTACAATTAAGAGAAATCTCTTATTTAAGAATACAACTAAGTACTTTAAAACTAAATTTAAATTAATCAAGATGCAATTAGAATTTAATTGACCAAGTGATCTTCCATTTTAGCCCACTCACCTCTCCCGGGGAACAGCAAACCAGTACTCTGGCTGCTTTCGTCGTTTGCCATACTGCTGGACCATGGCTGCAGTGTGCGTGGCAAAGGATTTTCTCATTGGTTTTCCCACTTTAATGCATAAAAACATGGGTGGAGTCTTGCTTTTCTCTTCTTTTGAAGGAAGTATATCTGAATTACACATGAAAAAATATCTTCCTCAATATTGACAATATTGGGGACAGTAAAACCTTTCAACTTACAAAGAATAGTGTCCAATCCCCTCTTAGTGATGGAAAATCAAAACATGGCAGAAACATTACGTGTCGTCATCACACTGGGACCTTCTTGAGCACAAAAGGAAACAGTTTTGGATGTTTCAAGTTGATCTAAATCACATGAGATGCTATGTATAGGGAATAAGCATAAAAACCAACTAAATAGCAAATAGTGGAGAATTGTGACAATCCACAAGAATACAAATACATATTAATGAATGAATGATACTGAGGACCAAATCACATCATAATGCAATTCAGTTTAGAACTGAAATATCTTCAAAAATATTTAAACTCCTTTAGATTTAGAAATTCAAGGTAAAAAAGTTACTTTAAAGTTATTTTTAAAGCAAACAACTTTTGAAATAGAAATCTATGTCATACTTCAAGTTCCAAGAAAGCATCTATTGCTATTTTTTTCCCAATTATAATTCCATCAGTAAAGATATACTCTATTGAGAAAACATTGTTCTCAGATGATTGTACTCCTTGTGCTATCTAGCACATGTGCATGTTTTAGAAAGGCAGCTATACAATAGAATATAAAGACATTACATGGCTTACCTTCAATGGGTACCTGAATTCTCTTTAACAGCCATAACTGGATTTCAGATTTATTATCCATTTGTGCGCCTTGACAGCTGTTGTCCAGAGTAGATTCCAAAGAGGAGTTTAAAGAGTCTTTACGCATATTTTCTTCTGTAGAATGGCCCAGTTGCAGTGAATGGGGCGCTCTCTCTTTCACCCAGGTTTTATCTAGCTCTTTATTGCCCTCATCTGGGGACTCACCAGCCTGGGGAAGAGAACTACTAAGGGTGATGTCTATTCCCTCTGGCTCGATACTTTTGCCATCATTTAATTCTGCCTTCTGCGAGTTATCAGATAACTGTGAACCTTCTTTGTTTTTATTAAGGTAATATTCGATGAGTTTGACTTTATCTATATCTTCATGTATGTTCAGTGTGTTTTCCACCTGGCTTTCTGGGGAACCAGACTGCTTGTCCACCTCTGGCATTTTATCTTGCTTCTCACAGGTTTCTAAATCTAGGGTCCCCTTCAGTTCAGCATCACTTTCTGTTCCTGAAAAGTTCAGGGCTGACTGCATCTTCATTTCTGCAGCAGAGCTGATTATTTGTGACTTAGCCTTCCTGAGCTTCTCTGGATCAAGAGAAAGGCACTCCTTTGAGGTGTCTCTTTTGTCCATTCTGCTATCAGTTTGAGAAGAAAGTTCTTCCAGGTCAATGAAGTCATCATCTTCCCCTAAAAGAGAATTTTCTTTGGCTATAGATTCAAATGTAGTATGAGTGTCAGAAGGTTCCTTGCTGACTTTAGTCACTGTGGCAGATCCACGGGCTGCCTCCACAGATGATTCTGAGTTCTTTAACTTCGTTGACATGGAGCTGTCTGAGGGCTCTGTATGTGTGTGTTCTGTTGATGTCTCCAAAGGTCTTGTTGACTGGGGATCTGAAGTGATGGTTTTCTCTCCAATCTGCTGTCGTTTTTCCTTGTTGAGGGATTTGAACTTACTAAATGGGTTGATATCCTTTTCTGAAGCCAGGTCTTCCCATTCTCCAGGCCTGTACAGAGGACAAAGATCCTGAGGTAGGTCACTGTCGAGGAAAAAATGGTGGGTGCACATGGAATGTTAAAAACAAAACCAAAAACAAAACGGAGGAAAAGCAAAAACCAAAACAAAATCCAACTAAAAACCAAAATGTAAATATAGCACAACTTAAATTAATACTGAAATGATTTCACAATAAGAAAATGAAATCAAGAAATTGACTTCAAAATGAAACATAAATCAACTATAAGAAGTGACAAAACAAAGAACCGTGAGTTACATATACTACTAAAAGCCATGAATGGTTTTTGAAGTCATTTATGAACATGGAGATGTCGCCCACCAGATTTGTAATGATGAAATAATATTTCTGATTTTCATGAAGAAAAGGACAAGCAGAGGAAATGTTTTAATACTCTGACTAAAATTCTTTAAATATTCAAACTTTTTCCTTTTTATAAAATTGTACATAAATCAACAACATTAATTTTGAATGGTTCATTGACTCAGTAGCTACTCGTTTAACTGCTCTGTAAAGTGACTGACCCCGAACTTTAATTTTGGGTTTCATGGCTTAAGATGTAATGCTTCCAATAACAGACATCCTTTCATTCCCAAGGGAGATGCAAGAGGAAGCTTCCACTATGATTGTGGCTATATAGCACCCACTGATTTTTTAGAAAAGCAAATCAAATAAGCTCTTACATATAATACTTAGTTTAAATTTCTTAACTAAGTTTAAATTTCTTAACTTTTCATTTTATAACAATATTTCACTTTATGGCAATGAGCAATTGGTTTATCGGCTGAAACATACTGTCCTGTGCTGCAGTCAATTATTTTTCCTTAATAATGAATGCTTACTAACCAGATTTGAGTTATACAAAAATACTGATTAAACATGTTTTCAAAAGTTTAAAATAATTGGTCAAAAAGCCTACATTTTAAATTATGACTGGAAATATCTAGAGTAATCCGTATTTTCACTTACCCTAGTGTCTATACTCAATTAAAACACAGAGGTATAAAAACTCTTTCTAAAAATGACATTTTCAGATTTCAGAAATACTTTTATTTTTAAAAAAGGCAGGTCATATGCAGGTAATACTTTATTATTCTGCTTTTGAAATAATTATGACAATAAAGCAACAAAGTACCAGGAAGTTCTCAAATTACAAGACTATCTCCCTAGTTATCTTACAGATCACTTGCATGGAACATCTATGCTTTTTCCAATAGAAAATAAAAGCCTACATAATTGTTAGGCTCTGATAAATGCTCTAAAAGGGCTCTTTAATTCATAATTCATTTCAATTCAATAAGCATTCATTGAGCCCCTAAATGTCATATGCTAAAAAACAACTGTGACAGTGTCTGTTCTGCAGGAACCTGCATACACAAAAAAGTGATGCCCAACACTAGCGTGCATGAGATGTTAAAGATGCTTCAATCCTAGACAAGTGAATGTAATAATAAATAAATTAGTATAATTTCCATTTCAGGACCCAAAATTTAATTTGGCATATTAAAGGTTATAGAAGTCCTGCAATGAAGAAACCCAGCTCTTCACGTACTTGGCTAATAAGCAAAACTTTCTTCCGTGAATATCCAACCCCTTTCTCATCTCTCCCTTATCTACCTAGCTTGACCCCCACAACACTCTAATCAGCTTCTTGTACTACTTTCTTCTCCACCCCTCCTTTCTTGTTCTTCTACCTAATCCATGCTGAGATTAATTTAGTCAACTGCTTTTTCTGCACTACAGCCACCAAGCACTGCCGGGGCAAAGTACACAGTGGTGTCAACGGGTTTGCTGCTGCTTAATGTTTTCTAGACTCAGCCAGGCGCCTAATGATGATCAATAATCCTTTCAGTTGTTCCCTTCCCATTTCTGTGGCAGCTGAAGTAACAAAATGTCCTACACAGAAAATACAAAGCAGAAGGATAGAGAGACTTTACACACACACACAAACACAAAAACTATTTGCACACTGCAGCTAGATAATTTGTACTTCTTGTTTTACCATACGGCTTTTAGTAATAATAAAATTTTAAGCTGTTTTAAACTTTTAAACAATTGAAGCATTCTGAAGTCAATACTAAGTTCATTTCACATTGATTCCACTCACATAATCTATTTTGCTCATTGATGCACATATTGCTCATTAGACTGGAAGTCTTTATATACCTGTCCACAGCAG
>NW_006494612.1:16708439-16725256 GCF_000325575.1 Pteropus alecto | reverse complement strand
AATCAGTGCATGACTCCGAAATAATTGTAACACATTAAGAGCCAATTCTTAACTCTTCTCTTTCCTTAGCCATGGCATGAGCCCTGTATCCTGGATCATTAAACACAATCTCACTATGAGAGAAATCTTTCTGTAAAGATATACCTTCCCTTTCTATTATTAAAAAGGATACTTAACAACCTAAGCTGAAGATGTGTAATAGATTTACTCCATTAGAAGTTATCACTGGGCAAGAAATGCCCTTATCTGCTTGGCTGTCCACTTCCAAACGCAACTATGTCTTTACCTATTCTTTTCTTCTTTCCTCTGGTCACAGAGAACACGATGTTCATTCCTTCTTTCCAAAACCAACTTCTCATTTCCTCTTCTCTGCCTGCATCTGTTACCCAAGGCAGTTGAATACTCCCTCACATGGTTCTCATGGAATGCTGTGTGGATTTTTATGCATACAATGACATTTAACGACAACTTCTGAACACCTGCCTGTTGTACCCAGTAGACTGCAGGCTCCACAAGGGCAGGGGCCAAGACCCGCTCATCTTCTTATCCTGCTTTACACAAGAAGCATGAACTAAGATGCATTTGAAGCCACAATCTGCATGAATAACTAGATTCCCACAAAACAGTGAACAGAGTTCGGATATGAATTAAAGGTTCAAATAATAACAGCCTACACTTATTAGGCATCAGACTGTTTTCTAAGAGTTTTGGTATATCAATACACTTAGTTCTTACAACAGCCCTATATAAGCTAAAGAATACTATTAATTCCATTTTACAATGAGAAAACTGAGGCTTGAGATTGAGTAACTCATGCAGGCCATGAAGCTTTAAGTGGCAGAGCCAAGATAACCCAGGCAGTGTGGCTCCTGACCTAATGACCAAACAGGACTGCCTCCGAACCCTGTCACTTGAATACTTCTGACAGAATTTAGAAACTACCTCAGTGCTCATGCTCTGGTAGTAGCTTCAGTGGCTTGGAGCTGGGCGAAGACCGAGTGGATCAGATGCAAAGGACTTTAAGAGTCCAGGGGAACATGCTGACATAAACCCCTAAGGACTTTGTGTCTGGGTTAATTCCCTAGGTATCTTCCCTTCGTTTCATGAGTCCCAAGAATCAGTTTCCATTTGCATAGTTAAGACCTACCACTTTGCCCCTACCTTCCTATCACTAAGGGTTTCTCAAGATTTTTACTGCTAGCATATACGCAGAAACAGACACACTGACAAAACGACAGTAAGAATCAGATTATCCCTATAAATGAATCAATTCCCTGAGCTTCATTAACCCTCTTTCTTTTCCTGGGGAGCTTCCTTCTCTTTTATACAAAAAATAAAAATAAAAATAAAATCCCCCAAATCAAACTGCACAACCCGAAGCACACCTCAGTTTTACAAGGCAAAAAATAATCAGGACTAAAGCAATATTCATCTACATTTCAGAGACAAAACAAACCAGCATTACTCCCTCTTCCCACCACGTAAGGCAGCCTGGCCTACTACATGGGCCATAGCCGCCGCTGCATCCACTCGAATCTCTCTGCAGGATATGAGTTGGGCAGACTGTCAACCTGAGAATCTGGATAAAGACCATAACTCTGCTTAACAATTATACTGAGAGGAGAACGTTATTACTGGTAGTCAGACTAAAGTTCTTTCAGAGAAACTTCATTTCTTCTTTCATAAATTCATTAAGAATATCCATTTCATTTCAGAAAAATAAGCCAAACAAATAGCATTTCTATGTGCTGGCTTGTTTGCTTTTCTCTTTTCATTTTTATATGTCCAACTCTTTCCTATCATTGACTTTGTCTTTCTTTTTTTTTCTATTCTTTTCAATTTAGTGCACAAATCTCCCACCTTCAAATTCACTTCTACATGATCTCTCGCTCCTGCCAATGCCCTCATTTTTTAATTGCATTTAATTCTCCCAAGACCTTTTCTTTTCTGATAAACAAGAAATGTCTCTTACGATGGCAAGGCATCTTTGATCTTCATGTGGGAAATGTCATTGTAGAGGGCAATGGAAACCACCTCTTCCATGGGGCAAATGAGGCCGTACTCTTCACACCCATTTTCAATGACCAGGGGGTCAGACTTGTGAGGGTCAAACATGATGTTGTTAGGCGTGACAATCATGACGCCTCCGACCACACCCTGCAGGAAAAAATGGGCAGGACAGAATCAACTACAGGCAGAAATGCAACCACCACAGCTTTCATGAACTCATGTTGCTTTTCCATTGACTTTGGAGAACCATAGATTCCTACATGATAACCACATCCCCTTTAAGAGGGCTGGAAAAACAGGCTGAAGAAATACAATGTTAGATACTGTGTCACGAGGCGGAGAGAACAGCCTGGCCTCACTGTGGCAATCAACTGAGCCTGCTTCTGGCACAGTGGCTGCTACAACACAATTGTGGTGAGATCGTGGGTTACACATGTATGTCTCTTATTCTCCAATTCTCTGTCTGTACAATGAAAAGGGCTGTCCCAGGTGCTTTCTCAATCGAGAACTGGGTTCTTTACGATTCACTCAGCACGTATTCACCACGTGTCCAAACAGGTATAGTACTGTGCTGAAGGGACAGCTGTCTTGGAGACACGTTGCCAAAGAATAGTTCTAATATTTCTAACATGTTTAGAAAGCAATCCAGCAAAATTTGAACAAATAACATGAAGTTTTTGCAGCCAGAAATGAACATGCTGACTCATGTAAATTAGAAGCAAAAAACCAGCACTTTGGTGGGAACTTAAAAGTCTGAGGTTTGGTCAGTTTATATTATATATTTTGATATATAATATAAAGGATATTATCTACCAGAAATAGCAGGATACAGATGGCTCCCATTAGGTAAATAATTTGTTCTGTACTCTTAATGACTTAAGTGATTGATCATCAAGTTTTGCATCTCAGGCATTACTTACTCTTGGTTGCAAAAGTTATAAGTCCATATATAAATAATGTGGTTTCCTATCATTTAGAACCTGGCATGAAGTCTCTACTATGAACACAGGAATTCAATTTATATCAACATAACTCTTTCTTCAGAGGCTCACTAAAAGTTGAATTTGTTCTTTGTAAAAAATACCAACAACCAAAAAACTAAACACATTACAAAAGACATTGTTAATACCAGAGTCTCCAGCAGCAAATGGGTTGAGAACTTACCATTTTCCAGGTTAGGTGCTAAGCTCTTTACATGAATTCTCTCTTTCAATTACCATACCCTACTAGTTAAATTTTATTCTTGTTCCAATTTTACAGATAAGAAAAATGTAAGCTTAGGAAATTTAAATACCTTGCCATGGTCTCAAAGCTAGTGGGTTGCAGAATTGGAATTTAAATTCGGCAAGTCTGACTCCAGCATTTGCTGTTAAACATAAACTAAACTGTCTCCCTAACAATTTATAGGCCAAAAACTAAAAGATAAAATGATAAATCCAGGGTCACAAAGAATCCCTCAATGAGCAAAGTGTCAGGTATCTAACAAGCGAAAACAAAATGGACACTTGTGAGATCTCAAGCTGAAACTTCGGGTGAGATATTTTAATGTAGTCTGCCTTTGGTAATTTGGAACCTAGTTTAGTTTTCTATAGATTCCAAGAAAAGGAAACACATTACATTGTCATATACCTTTCCATCGGTGAAATAGCGACAATTCATTTTTAAAAATTTTACGACGCCTGGCTCATCTTCTTCAGAAGTGGATGATAAGACTCTTTCAATGGGTTTTATGGCCTTTCTTGCTAAGTCAGCATCCTTTAGAGAGCAAAAATTTCCAAAATCAAATAGAAGCATTTTTTTCAAAACAGATTATTTAGATAAATGAAGCCACATAACTTTCCTGTAAGTAACCTGTCTCTAACTTGAACATAAAAAGGCAAATATCTTTCATCATTTACAAATATCACATATATAAGTATCCAAATCAAACTGAAAAAATTTTTAAAGTGCATATGTATTAACTCATAAAAATGGCTCATCAAATGTCCTAACTGACTCATAGCCTAAATGAAAATAATCTAAATGAAAGAATTCATATTCATGGATCAAATTCTTTAGAAAAAGGAGTAAAAGTAGTATAAATAAATTACCAGTCTCGTTGAGAGTTTAATTTCATGCTTTTAAGCAAATAAAGCATATGTTTTTGCCTTTGATATTTTAAGTGTGAACTGAACAGGTTTCTTTTGGATAAAATGCATTCTCTCAACTAATGACAAATTAACTTCATCCCTTTAGGGGGGAACTTCAGATGAACTCTTGTGAAAAGATAACATATAGAATTCTGTAGCACAATATAGTCTTGACAAATATGAACTTCAGTGCATGAAAGACATACATACAGGCAGTTTATCATATTCTGCATCTGATGATGAAGGAGAGACAGTAGCACCAGGACTGGATGATGATAACTTTAAGGTACTGGAAGGAAAGTTGGCATCTGGCACAAAAAGAACCTTAGAATCAGAAAGAAAAGCTAGATGAGTGCCAAGAGTCAGGCAAACCACTAAGCAATATGAAGAGCAGTTACTCTCTGCACAGTATCATGTTAGGTGCATGACTAAGATCTAGTTGACTTTCACAGAACTCATAAGCAACTTGGGGTCTTCTAGACTAATCCGTGAAACGATATTCAGCAATATGAATATGTGCAGTGCAAAGGGTACCAAACGCACTTGTAGACACTACAGAAACTCACAAAAGGGGAGAGCAGTGTGGGTATTTTGCACAGGCCATGTGAAGCATGTGGTGCCAATGAAGCCTTGAACAGTACATAGCATTTGGATAGAGAGAAAAGAGTCTTCCAGGGAAGGGTACTAATGATATGAAGGAATAGAGGAGAGAGAAGCATGGTGTGCTTCTAAACATAACTGTGTCAGGGAGAAATGAAACAAACCCAGACTTGCTAATTTGAGGCAGGCCTTGAGTGTTAATGCAGTAAGGTCCTTATATGACAAACTATACAAGGTAATATCAATGATCTCAATACCTTCTCTTCCATCACTATCTGGGTTATCCAAAAACAAAAATAAAAATACTCCAAAATTGTACAAAGTAGCCTCCTTCAGCAAAATGTTCTGGTTCCAGAAATGTTATCGTGATCCTGTCATTCTATTATGTTATCATGATCCTTTTAATGAGACATGCTACATTTTGGCATATATCATATATAATCTTAAAGTGATGACCTCTAATGTTTTAAAGCAGAATTCAGAGCTAACTATATAACAGCTGTTCAATATTGTTATTCATTCACCCCTCCAGTCCTACCCCTGTTTTACTTTATTTAAATCTCTCTTCAATCCAGAAAAAAATTGAGGCAACAACAAAGGACACATTAAGATAAAAGTGGGAATATCAACATGAAGGAGAGATAAAATAAGGGCTGATTACTGTTGAAAATCTGTGCTCCAAAATTACACTCATTCAGAGGTGGGTCATAAAACTGGCTCTGAAGCATCAAAAAATCTAGAGACAGATTTTAGTTCAATAAGCTCCTATGTAACCTCCTTTGAAAATCATCTTCAACATATGTGGTCCATCAGTCACCCAGCCATACCAGTATTCTTTCCTACCTCAAGGTGACCATCAACTCACTCTCTAGAAAGGTGAGTGTCAAATATTCTGAAACAAGAGCAGATAAAACCAGTTTTGACTTATCAGATCTACTGATAAGAGAGAGATGCCTATCTCTCCAAGCACCAAGACAGATTACTTAAAAATCCTCAAAAGCAAAATATCATCTACAGTTTTTGAAAGCCCCTCAATCACTTTCACTCTTCTCAATTCTTTATTTTTGCCAGCCAAATCAAGAACATAGCCAGGTCTTGGGATAACTAACAGCACATAACTGTTAAGTTATATGAGGGCTGGCAGTACAACAAAGACTAGAAGGATATCTGAGATAATGCAGCCCAACCCTTAATTCCAGAGATTAGGAAACCGAAGTCCAAAAAAGAAAGTTACTTGCCTAAATCAAATAGCTACTCCAAGGCCAAAAGAAACAAAGTTTTGGAAGCACTTATTTCTGGCATTTTTAGCCCCACAGTAGGCACATTTATACAGTCATACCTCCTGTTGGCTACTGGACCTTAATCCAGTACAATAAACTACTTTGTTTAGGACTTACTAAAAAAAATAAGAAATCACCCTAAATTATTTTACTAAGTTCTAGTAACTACAATCTTCAGACTTGAATTAGTAAATACATGCGCCTAGGTTCTCTGCTATCCATCAATTCCACAATGAAAAAGGTTCCTGGATCCAGTTCAACATGAAGGGCAGGGCTCCCCTCACACCAACAAACAATTCTCAGACACGAGCAGGGTATCCAAGAATTCAACTCAATTCTGACACTACCCCAAAATAGCATCAGATTCCACAAGTTAAGTTTAGTCCTATAAGACTGTCCCCCACCTCTACCACATACACACACACTTCAGACACCAGCCTCAAGCCCAGGTTCGCACCTGTGCTTCTGACCAACCGGCTAAAACTGGAGGTTCCAATGACACCCTCCAACTCTGAATTCCTACCCTCTTCAACTCAGAATGCCAATCACAAATCCAGGTTGTCACCTGTACTTCTGGCCAACGGGCTATAAATCAGAGGTTCTCACAGCCCTCTCCTTGGTTTCAATTAATTAGCTAGAACGACTTACAGAATTAAGAGAAACATGTTACTTACCAGATCACTGGTTAATTATAAAAAGACATAACTCAGGAATAGCTGCATGGAAGAGATGCATTGGGCAAGGTATGGTGAAAGGGTGTAGAGCTTCCATGCCCTTTCCAGGCTCGACACTCTCCCCAAATCTCCTTGTGTTCAACATCCTAAAGGCTCTCCTAAACCCCATCCTCTTGGGGCTTTCTGGAGGCTCCATTACATAGTCATGATTGACTATATCATTGGCCATTGGTGATTGATTCAATCTCTAGCACCTCTTTCCTCCCTGGAGGTGGGAAGGGGAACAACTGACTGAAAGTTCCAACCTTCTAATATTATGGTTGGTTTTACTGGCAATTAGCTTTCATCCCTATTGCTTTCCAAAGTCACCTCATTTGCATAACAAAAGACATTTTTTTACCACTCTCAACACTTGGAAAATTCCAAGAGTTTCAGGAGCTGTGAGCCAGAATTGTGGAGGAAGACCAAATATAAATGAGAAATATATTTTGGTCATTCGATTACCAAAATGTACTTCTTTTAAATCACAATATTGCACACATTATGCAGCAAGATTATAAGAATCCCCTCCTCCCCAAAATTGAAATCAATTTATTAATTGTCCTAGAGATGAAAATTTATTAATTTTTAAAAAGTTTCAATTCACATTTCCCCTCAATTACCTGGGACTGGCAGTATCCTAATTTCTCCTTTTGACAAAGACATAAATACCAAAAGCACTATCGTACAAATTGGCCAACTATAGCATATTGGCTTCATGTGCTGCCCTTGAAAGAAATGCAGAGAATAACACCACTGCCAGAATAAAGTTATACTTAAAACTAGCAGTATCTATCCTGAAGGAATTAAATGTCACTGTAACATAGAGACGCAGGAAGATGCTCTAGCAAGTCAACAATGAAACCAGAATGTGCTCATGGCAACCAAGCAACTCTATGAATGGGACTGAAAACTTGGCCTCAGCTAAGATCTGCCAATGACTGTGTCATTTACATTTATTGGCTAAATGTAGTTTCCAAGTAAAGATAGAAGGGCATATTGTCATGTAGAAAGTCTTAAAAATTATTTTGCTGGATTAACCTAGAGTGGTAATATTACACAAATTTGTCAGTTACATTCAGTTTAACAAATAAAATACTAAAATCTGAAAAATAATTGTGTGGCCTTTTCTTGATGGTCCTACTGAATGTCTCTGCCTATAGCTGAACTATTTTTGTCAAAATGGTATCAAAACAAAAATTCTGCTTAATTTAAAATAGAACAATGGCCATAATGTACCCCAGAAGCGTACTAAACTGAAACTTAGAATTCCAAATTAAACATTCTAGGAATATCTGTATGATATTCTACAGAGAAAGTCACATTATTTAACTTCTTTTGAGGCCCTAGGAAACATCTACAACATAAACAACTAATGATAAGTAAACTTAATCATTTGCAAAGCACTCATCTCTGAACAATTCACAAATACGAGGATGCTTTCAGAATTATTGGATCTAAAGGACAGGAAAGACTGGACCAATGCACATTATCACTGATGATAATCCTGTGGCACTAACAGTGATGCATTAAAAATGTCAATAAAAGATAAATGAAAAATTTCTAAAGTATTATTCAACAAGAAAATCGTTACCTGGCCTGGAACAATAGTATGTGTGAAAAGTTTATTCAGTTCCACTAATTTATTGGGAGTGATGTTAAACTTCAGTGCTATGGAGTTTAGAGTGTCCTGGCTTCCAGCCTAGAATAATCCAACAAAGAAGATTCAATATATAAAGCAAAAAGAAACAAAATTTCCTTTTGATAGACATTAATCTATTTGTGATACGCATGAATAAAAAAGTATTACATACAACTAGGTGTATTATGAAATAAAGTAAATACATTCCCAATTTTTAAGAAAAAATATTTTAAGTGTTATCCATTTCTGGGCTTCTTTATTTTCAATTTCGCTGCTCACTAATAGATTTCTAAACTTACTTTGGTGCAACTTAGGTATATAGAGTAGAGGTTCATATGATATAAAACTGTATGAAGAAAAGAAATAAAACATACACACAGTACCACCCAGAGAGGAAAATAGGACTATTTACTTTCTCTTTTCGCATTTTTCTGTCTACTTATCTCTTCACTACACTATAGGCTACTGGATGGTGGCCTGTTAATGGTCATTTTCCCCCATAGTGCCTGACATATAGAAAGTATTTGATGAATGAATACAGTAAAAGACAGAGAAATCTGAAAGAAATTCGGATTAGCTACCAGTAGTTGTTTACTGTCATTAAAATGATAATTTCCCATGGTCAGTCAAATAAGTTTTATGTATTTATAAAACTTGTGATATATGTCCCAGGTGTATACTTTTCTTTTTTCTCTAATAGAGAGGGACAAGGAATAAAGAGGGAAGTGAGAAGACGTGAAAATTAACAGTAAAAAAGTTCCACCCCCAAAAAAGTCTGCTGCCTCTGGTCAGGTCAATATCTCAAGAAACTCCCTATCCAGGGAGTTTGGTGGACCTTGGTGGGAGCTCATGCTGGTGAATGTCACTGAAAAGTTGCCATTTACAGCCTTGGGTCAAGACTGGTGGCTGTCTCTATAAGGAGAACTGTCTCCACCAGGTGAGCCTTGAAGTAAGTGGAGACTTGAGGCAGCTGCAGGAGACTGTGGACTAGTGAAAGATAGGTATAGAACGAACCTCATCAGTACCCTCAGTATCAAAAACCCAGCTAGATGAACTGTCTCGGCTAATTAAGTTCATAAGTACAGGTTATACTAAAATTACTTTAAAGAATTTGTAGAACAGATTAGGATATAAATACCTGTATTTTTTAAAATTATTGAAAACAACAAAATATGCTCCAATCTCTACCCGGAACAAAATTATCTCTACTAAAAATTTTTTAAAAAGTGTTAAAATATATTTTTTTCAATATTAGATATTTACATAATATTTTCAAATGCAAGGGTTTTCAGAATTTAGAATCAGTATGAGACAGATTTCTCAACACAGACCACCGCCAGACTGTTGGCTCTGAATTTGGATCTGCCACTTGCTAGCTGTGTGACCTTGGGTCATGTAATTAAGTTCTCTGGGTTTCGGTTTCTTCATCTATCAAATAGAGATAATTGTAATTTCTGTTTTACAGCAGTTAATTCGTGGCAAGTGATTGATAAATTCACTTCATGTTTTTATGAAAAAAACTTATAGAACATACAGTGTATAGGGAGTTAAGGAGAGGAGGAAATCAACCTGGAGTTAGGACATAAGGGTAAGACATACATCTAGAACCAGGTCACAGACTTTGGGAGGGATTCTGGTATCATTAAATGTTTGAAACTAAATAGAATGATTGAATATCTACAGCTCAGGAGCAATATAAGCAATCTGGTAGGTGCTAGTATGGTTCTCTAAATAAAGAATCATCTTTTATTTCCGATGAAGTCCACAAAATAACTTACCAAGTAAAACTAATCTCCACAACATAAATGAAACAGGGGGGCATACTTGCATTACCAATTTGACCACCTGTTTATATGAATTTATTAGGGGGTCGATTTTTATTCTCACTGCATTGTTTAATATATGCTATATGAAGCATCTAGCAAACAAAACCTCTCATTTCTTTGAAGAGCCCTGTGAATAATACTACTGGATGCATACACGGCTTTAGAATCTTGTTATTAATGACAAATAATCCAACATTTTTTGAGTATCTACTATTAGGTAAGGCACTGTGCTGGGTGTTATGGGATCAACAACACTATAAGAGACAGTGGTAATGTGAGATATATAATCACCCCAAATCCTTTCTGTAAAGAACTAAGCCTATAAACCACAGAAAGATGTTTAGAGATGTTCACAGAGCGCTGTGCATGAAATGGCTGTGCCAGGGCTCTTCCTTGTGACTGTACAGAGACTTGGAGAAGGTTTACTACTCCAAAAGAAACGCCAGGGAGGAACTGGGTCTTATTGCCTACCTTATATAGAGACTGGCATGGCACATAAACAATCAGTGGAAAAGTATACATGAGGAGAACACAACCAGGCAATGGCAACAGCACTTAATTTCTTCTTAGAAGTCAGAGAACACTCTTCAACAATGTTATTTCAATGTGAATTAAAACAAATCTATGACTGAGTAGTCCACTTTGTGCCAGGCCTGGAATAAACAGACACAGCTCCCGGTTTCCAGGAGCTCATGGTGAAGTGAGAGAGATGAGCGCATGCCACATAATGTGGAGATGCAGTAATAGACACAAGCACAGCATTATTCGTCTACTGATTCAATAATATGGAGGTCTACCCCCTGCAAGCACCAGCAATACAATGGTGACCAGAAAGGGGTCTAGTCTCCCCATGAGTATATGAATTAAAGCATAAGATAGACATTAAAATAATAACTCTAGTGAATCACTAATATTAAACTGAGATAAATTAAGTAAAGGAACACGATTCTGTGAAAGAATAGAAAAGATCTGGCCTAGACTTGCTTGATGGTCACAAAAGGTAAGAATGAACATAGAGAGTTATGAGAAGAAGATGAAAAGATAAGGTTCTGGCTTGCAGAAAAGTATGGATGATGGAGCCACTGCTTCCTGAGAAAAGACCAAGCATAGAGGTCTAAGTGGATATGCTGAGTAGGCAACTCAGAAAGCATGTCTGAGACCTAAAATTGGTTATCACTGGCATATGGCAGGTAATTCAAGTCACAGGTTTACATGAGATTGCCCAGGGAGAAAACATGGAGGGAAGAGAAATGAACTATAACAGATCTTAAGAAGCTTCATTACTTAATGGGTACACAAGAGGGATGCAGCTAAGGGGCAGGATGTGTCAGGGAGAAATGTTAGGTAAATTTAGTAGTATTAACAAACATTTAGACTTCCTATTTATACTTACAGTGTATTCCATAGTACCATGGGGCTTCTGAACCACCATCTTCTTCTCTTTTTTATCATGTGTTTTGTTTTGATTGTCATCTGAAGAATAAAATGTATTTAATGAATAATTTCATTTTCAGGAGTTGAGGATAGGGTATTCTACCATATATTAAAACCCATTGTCAAACTGACTAAAAAAAGACACTAATAGAAGAATGGACCAAGGGCATAGATAGACAATACTCCTAAAAAAACACACTATTCATCAATGAACACTTGAATAAATAATTAATAACTATAATCAAATAGTACAAATAACGGTGAGGAAATGTTTTATAGTTATTAAAGAAATAGTTTAAATGATAATGTCTAAAGCTAGTACAGTCATATGAATGATGTATAATGTAAATCAGTACACCTCTTTTAGAAAGAGATTTGTCAAAATGTAATACCATAAAAATGTTCATTCTTTGTCAGTAATCCTTAGGAATTTATACTAAGGAATATTTCAAAAGCAGAACAATGCTATATATTACAGCATATAGTTACTGCAATATTACTTATAATAATGAAAATTTGGAAATATATATATGTCCAACAATCTCTTAAGTTGCACCATTCATTTTTCTGTTTTATAGGTCAAAACTGGTCATCTTAATAATTTGGCAGCTGCATATGACTGAATCTAATTTTTATGGTTAAATACATCTAAATATAATCAACCAAGATATTGAAAACCAGAGAGACATATTACATTGGATAAAAATTCAAGTGACAGAAAGTATATAAAATTGAATTAACTATGAAAAGATACTCTAACTCGTATGTGATCAGAAAAATACAAATTAAGGTATAACTTTACACCTATTATCATGGCAAAAATCAGAAATATGGATTATTGTATATTTAAAGTAGATGCACACAAAACTACACACATCATTCAAGGTCACATCCAAATAAAAGCCTATACACACTCAATACAATAGAATGGTGTGGAGTGGGGAAAGACGTGAAAGTGGGGATGAGGACACAAAGGAATTAATGAATAACTAACAAGGAGCCCATTTTGACCATTGGTGACATATCAAGAACTGAGAAGTGTGAACGATTAACTCAGGGCCCTAAACTGAGATCCTACAACTTCCCCACCCCCTATGCCCCACACATAGATCAGTGTTATCATTTCATCTATGTAACAAATAGAGACGTACTGGCTGAGAACAGGAAGGTAACGGAAACATAAAAATAGTTAATTCACATGGAATTTATCTCCCTTTTAAATATGTCTTTATTATTTAAAATTAAAAACTAAGGGGAAAAAGTAATAGATGTTTCCATTAGTGTCCTTTATTAGTCATTTGCATGTTCGATCAGATCCATTCAGAAAACTAAAGAGACTCTGAAAATCCCTGTAGGCCAGGGGTCCCAAACCGGTATTTGTCATACCCATCTGAGGCCCATTAAGAACCAGGCTGCACAGCTGGAGGTGAGCAGTGGGCCAGCATGAGTGAAGCTTCATCTGTATTTGCAGCCACTCTCCAGTGCTAGCATCACTGCCTCAGCTCCACCTCAGAACATCAGGTATTAGATTCTCATAGGAGCACCGGTCCTTGGTACCAGAAAGTTTGGGGACGGCTGCTCTAGACGATAAAAAATGACCTCCCTACTTTCAGGTGGCTACATCTAAATGACTTCAGGAAGATGAGACTACTGACTGTTTTTTAGATTTCTAGATCTCCAGATTCTGTAGATCAGGAAATTCTACAGCCTATTTAAAAACGCAATCATAGTATTTTACAAACCTTATGATCTAAATGGTGCTCACTTCTTTTAATATCTCAGCTCCATTCTCTTTGTCCCACATTCCTGCCCCTCTGTTACCATAAACAACTGTCACTTTCCATCCTCTTGCTTTCACAGCAGTCTCTTCACATCCTTTTGTATGTGCTTCCTATTTCTAGAGCCTAAGCTTTCTCCCACCTGTGGCAGCTTCAGGTACACACCCTTCCATAAGCTGTGCACAATTATCTCTGGTCCCAATGGGAGGACTGTTATAACCCACCAAATCATGAGTTTCCATATTGCTCAGCTGCAAAAACCAACCAACCAACAAACAACAACAACAAAAAAGGTGCTAGCTGAACTCTTCAGAATAAGCTTAACTATGTATACCTGAATTAGGACAAAATTTACTTTCTTTTGGCAGAGGTGAGTAGGCCAGAAAAATGTCAAACATGGTTGTACAACTAAAAGAAAAAGTCTTCCCTCCAGAGTCTAAGATTTTGAAATTCTTGAGGTAAGGACCATGATGTACCCATCTTTGAATGTCTGGTGCTTAATATGATACCCGGTGTATATGCTTGAATGAATTCCCAATATAGGTCAATGAGCCTGACAAGTTTGATTGTGGGCAACATTTTCACTGAAAGAACATCACACTGGGAAAATCATATGAACCTATTGAAGCCACAAACAAAGCACTGTATTTTACAGCTGACTCAATATAAAAAGCAGAAAAGTAATTGGCACATTCTAAGGACCTAATTTGTCTTCACATCATTATAGCACAAGGTAAGGTTTCATACTGTTTCCTAAGTATTTGTTTTGCAGTAAATTTTAAAGAGAGCCAACTACATGTCTCAATAAGTGAAGTTCTATAGAACTTACCTAGCCGCATTCTGCAGCACACAGCCCACAGAATGCTGGAGAGGGCTGAGGGGAGATCCAAGCTGCCTCGGGGAAGTGCTACTCTGCAGCACTTCAGGATGGAGGTCTACTGTTTCAGACGAGGACCTATGACCGTCCCGTCCCCCGGGATGGGACTAGAGGACCCATGACTGCCCCAGGGTGAAACTACCTCTCAATGATGCCAAAACCTCCACTTCCAGCTTCTGGCCTTCTCAGACTCTTTATACCTGTTCAAATTCTAACCCTCCCCTCTGCTTATGGGAACATGAAGCAAATGATGTAAAGTATCTACTGGCAGAGGGGAAAGTTGGCCCAGTGTTCCTCAGAAGCCATTCAAAGCAAAGCAACTGAACCTCCTACTTGCCTCACCTCTGAAGTCTTCAGAGCCAGTTTTTCCCAGTCCAATAAGGAAGTAACTGTTACGAAAATGACAAATACCCTGGAGGAATTAAATATAGGCCCTTCAGCTAGCCTGTTTCATTTCTCATAAATCCTGGAGGTAGGGGCTGAAATGGAGAGACCTGTGTTGACTTTTACCCAGGTGATCTGGTGCCCTGCCCCACAAATCCTGCCTCCTACCTTCCTACCCCAGAAGAGGGCCAAGAATGTCTGGAACATAAGGTTCTTGGCTCCTTCATCTGAGTCTTAGATACAAGTTTACTGAAAGAAGACTCCTTTCTCTTGGTGCACTGGGTTAAAAGAAATGGATGTTCAGGTGTACGTCCAGGGCCTGGAGAGGCGTGAAGGCTGGACGTGAAGGAATCCTTTGCAGTGGTGATCTGTGAAGTTTTAGATTAGGTTACAACTGCCAAAGGAATACATTTTAAGATCTGAGATTTGAGAACAGAACCTAAGGAAAGCTTATATATGAGTGAAAAACTGGCTGGGAGGTGGGGGTGGTGGTAACATTGATAGGAAAATGAATGTAATGTTACAGAGGCTGTGGGAAAAAAAGTTAAAGTTAAAGATGTATTCATGTTGTCAAATGCTGCATAGAGGATAAGACATAGAAACTTGGAATTGGATACACAGAGTTCCTGAGGTCAAAAGCAGAGAGACCTGAAGACAGATGGTGTTAACCCTAACAGTAAAGTTGGGATAAGTCATTTGCTAAGATATAACGGGGTAAAGACAGGATGGGGGTGGGGAGGTTAAGGAGTTGCAAAATTTGAGTTACTAAGGCAAAGATAAGGTTTCAATGTGAATACTAAATGAAGCAATAAGGGTTCACCCAAGGATGGAGTCTCAACACCAGGGTGACAGAGCATATAAGGAGTAAGCAAATACTCTGTGGTAATGGCCACCTGTGGGGTTTATGACATGCAAGCAGGGCAGCTGTAGCTAGAGCAGTGGTGAGTAAGGGGCACTGAGATACTGGAGTAGGAGAATGCCATTGGTTTCCTATTGCTTCTGTAACAAATTACCACAAATTTAGTGGCTCAAAATGAAAAACAAACACAAATTTATGATCTTACATTTCTGTAGACTCTAAGTCTGGCCTGGGTCTCACTGAGCTGAAATCACGGTGCCGGCAGGCAGTTCCTTCTGGAGGCTCTCGGAGAAGATCGGTTTCCTTCTCCAACTCCTAGAAGTAGGCTGCTTTCCTTGGCTCAAGGTCCCTTCCTCCATCTACAAAGCTGGCAACACCAAGCCAAGTCCTCTCATGCAGCCATTTCTCTAGTTCTCTTTTCCGCTGCTCTCTTTCAATTTTAAGGATCCTTGTGTTTAAATTGGGCACACCTTGATAACCCAGGATGCTCTCCTTAAGACCGGTAGATAAGCAACCTTAATTCCATTTACGCCCTTAATTTGCCTTTGCTGTGTAACCTAACAGGTTTTAGGAATTAGGGCATGTACTTTCATTTTTTTTTGCGGGGGGGGGGGGGGGCATTATGCTGACTACCACAGATGAAGAACAGGTGTGTAGGAAGATGAGCAGTTCAGATTCAAAGGAATTTTTGAAATTCAAGTCGTGATCCTGGATGTGAGTGTACTGGGGTAGGTGGTGTTAAGGAATGCAGCACTGGTTAGCTGTTCTGGTTCTGATAAAAACTGGCAAGAATGAGACAATAACAATGCTGTTCAAACCTGAGCATCTGGTGCCTGTCACAAACCCTTGGGAACCGGGTGAAGTCAGGACAATGGACAATATTTATCATGTACTTGAAAACAGAAACAAAAGAGACACTGTGAATTCCCTGGATCTTGACTCTATAATCTCTATATAGATATGGGAAGAACAGAAAAGGCAGTATGTAGCCTTCCTTTCTGTTATCAATTATCTGAACAAACACAAACTTTGAAAATTATCAGGTTTTCAAATTATATCAAGACCAATTCTGCACTGGCCTTACATTTACTTGGTGTGGGTGTGTGTCTCCTTTTCCTCTTACTCCCTTTGAATAATCAATTCTCTTCCCCCCTTCCATCTCTATCATCAGACCATGTGAATGGGGTACATGAGACTGACAGCACAAGGCCCTCAACACTGTCTAAAAGGGAGGATGATATATCCTTGGCATCTAAATGAGGGGGATTCAGAGAGGCAAAAATAG
>NW_006494612.1:16683199-16707620 GCF_000325575.1 Pteropus alecto | reverse complement strand
TAGATTTTAATATCTGAGATTTGAGAACAGAACCTAAGGAAAGCTTATATATGAGTGAAAAACTGGCTGGGAGGTGGGGGTGGTGGTAACATTGATAGGAAAATGAATGTAATGTTACAGAGGCTGTGGGAAAAAAAGTTAAAGTTAAAGATGTATTCATGTTGTCAAATGCTGCATAGAGGATAAGACATAGAAACTTGGAATTGGATACACAGAGTTCCTGAGGTCAAAAGCAGAGAGACCTGAAGACAGATGGTGTTAACCCTAACAGTAAAGTTGGGATAAGTCATTTGCTAAGATATAACGGGGTAAAGACAGGATGGGGGTGGGGAGGTTAAGGAGTTGCAAAATTTGAGTTACTAAGGCAAAGATAAGGTTTCAATGTGAATACTAAATGAAGCAATAAGGGTTCACCCAAGGATGGAGTCTCAACACCAGGGTGACAGAGCATATAAGGAGTAAGCAAATACTCTGTGGTAATGGCCACCTGTGGGGTTTATGACATGCAGGGCAGCTGTAGCTAGAGCAGTGGTGAGTAAGGGGCACTGAGATACTGGAATTAGGAGAATGCATTGGTTTCCTATTGCTTCTGTAACAAATTACCACAAATTTAGTGGCTCAAAATGAAAAACAAACACAAATTTATGATCTTACATTTCTGTAGACTCTAAGTCTGGCCTGGGTCTCACTGAGCTGAAATCACGGTGCCGGCAGGCAGTTCCTTCTGGAGGCTCTCGGAGAAGATCGGTTTCCTTCTCCAACTCCTAGAAGTAGGCTGCTTTCCTTGGCTCAAGGTCCCTTCCTCCATCTACAAAGCTGGCAACACCAAGCCAAGTCCTCTCATGCAGCCATTTCTCTAGTTCTCTTTTCCGCTGCTCTCTTTCAATTTTAAGGATCCTTGTGTTTAAATTGGGCACACCTTGATAACCCAGGATGCTCTCCTTAAGACCGGTAGATAAGCAACCTTAATTCCATTTACGCCCTTAATTTGCCTTTGCTGTGTAACCTAACAGGTTTTGGGAATTAGGGCATGTACTTTCATTTTTTTTTGCGGGGGGGGGGGCGGGCATTATGCTGACTACCACAGATGAAGAACAGGTGTGTAGGAAGATGAGCAGTTCAGATTCAAAGGAATTTTTGAAATTCAAGTCGTGATCCTGGATGTGAGTGTACTGGGGTAGGTGGTGTTAAGGAATGCAGCACTGGTTAGCTGTTCTGGTTCTGATAAAAACTGGCAAGAATGAGACAATAACAATGCTGTTCAAACCTGAGCATCTGGTGCCTGTCACAAACCCTTGGGAACCGGGTGAAGTCAGGACAATGGACAATATTTATCATGTACTTGAAAACAGAAACAAAAGAGACACTGTGAATTCCCTGGATCTTGACTCTATAATCTCTATATAGATATGGGAAGAACAGAAAAGGCAGTATGTAGCCTTCCTTTCTGTTATCAATTATCTGAACAAACACAAACTTTGAAAATTATCAGGTTTTCAAATTATATCAAGACCAATTCTGCACTGGCCTTACATTTACTTGGTGTGGGTGTGTGTCTCCTTTTCCTCTTACTCCCTTTGAATAATCAATTCTCTTCCCCCCTTCCATCTCTATCATCAGACCATGTGAATGGGGTACATGAGACTGACAGCACAAGGCCCTCAACACTGTCTAAAAGGGAGGATGATATATCCTTGGCATCTAAATGAGGGGGATTCAGAGAGGCAAAAATAGTCTGTTTCTTTAGATTTAAGAAAGGAGCACCCTGATTTATAAACAGGAGAATCTGTTTCCAATGAAAGGCATATCCCTGTATTGAAAACTGATGCATTTGGATATGATAGTTTGATGACATTAAAATCAGGTCCTGTGCCATCTCCCTTGTGTCACCAAATGTCATTCTGATTATAATTTGATTTCGGGGTCAAATGAGCTGAGTCCAATTAGCAATCCTGACACAGTCTCATAGCTGTGTGATGTTAAGCAAGTTACCTGAAATCTTTATGCGTCCGTTTCCTTATCTGTAAAACGAAAAACTATCTCATAATATTCAAAAGATTAAATTACATGATGAACACAGTTTATTTGAGAGCCTGGCACAGAGTAAGTGCTTAACAAATGCTATTATCATTACTAATAATATCAGAATAAGTAACTAGCAATTTGAACAGAGTGGGGTGCTAAAAGAATTATATACCATAAGCAGAAAGGTTTCATTCCAAAAATACGAGTGATATAATATTAATATGATAGATGATTATAAATTGTTTAAAGGAGAAAAACCATATCTGATCACTTTGACATATGCTAAAAAAAAAAGCATTTGATGAAATTAAACAGCCATAATAGTTTTTAAAGGAACGAAATAAAAAATAACGCACTGTTAGACAACTAAGAATAGGAGTGAACTTCCTTAACACAATGAAAAATTTTTAGTTACTCTTTGCTATTCATTAGAAATATGCTTCTGAAAAAGTAATGAAACTCTAAAAGGTGTATATCAAAAGCAATTCCTATGAGAATGTAAACTGAATAACTTCATGTCACTTCCAGGGGCACTAGCTCATTAATTACCTAAATACAGCTTGAATTAAGATACTAGTGTGGCTCCCATCCCAGCTTTATAGAAGGAAGATTCCAGGGTGTGCAGTGAGAGAGACACCCATAGGTACTGCGAGCTCCACCTCAATCCTTTTTTTCCTGTGGTTCTGTGGAAGACAAGTGCCTGAGAGCAATTCCAGCAAAGCTCTCAAGGCTTCTGGGCATAATACCAACCCCTCCACTAAATTACAACAAAGAGGCTAATCTACTGTGATGGAAGGCTAAACCACAAGTATTTAAGGTCATAAAAATAAACTTTGTAGTGGAGATGAAAGCAGAAACACTGCAAACATAAGGGAGACAATTTGGAAACCCCGAGTATGAAGAAGGAATCCCAGCCATTCATTGGAGGTCACCTTTCACAGCACAGCAAGGCAATACCTGTATAGAATGTACTCCAAGTGCTCACTTGTTCATCAATGGTCTCTTTAGAAATTAAACACCAATTTTATTTATTTATTTATTTATTCATTCATTCATTCATTCATTCATTTGATGAGGCAACCCTTGGTTAACCTCACAGATTGCAAGGACCTTGTCAGCTTACAATCCCTTATTTTTTATGTTTTACACCTACAGCACCTGGTCTTCCTACATGATCTCCCATCCAAGTACTAACCAGGCCCGACTCTGCCTAGCTTCTGAGATCAGATGGGACCGGACTTGTTCAGGGAATTAAGCACTATTTTAAACTCTCCTAAAGTATACCTGTATAAACTTAGATGAGTCCTTATATCAGAAACCAAAAGCAAATATTAAAACACTAACCAATATAAATACAAGAATTCCTATCATCATAGTTTATATTCAACTTGGTTTCAGAATCTCTAGTCAAAGCAACGGAAGAGTTTTAAATGCTGAAAAGAAATAAAAATTTGATTACTAGCAGATTACTTGTTTTCTTAAAGAACCAATGTCATAAAAAAATCCAGAAATCATCACATTGTTTAGTAAGGTGGCTTGATATTATAATCTTTTACACTTATGATAGAAATGTATTTGAAAAAGTTCCAGGCACAGTGTTATTGAACTAGAAAATATCTAGGAAGAGATACAGCAAGATAACGGCAAGATATATATAAAGAAAATTTAACAGATTTACTGAAGCACATAAATAGAAGCTTGAATAAAGGGAAGTACATATAATGTTCTTAAATAGGAAATTTAATTTTGTAAATATTTCACTTTCTCTTCAAATTAATGTTTAAATTAAATGCAATTGAAATGATATATTTTTTTTAAATTTAGAGACGAGAAACATGCCAAATTGATAATCAGGTTTATCTAGAAACATAAATACATAAGACTATCCAAAATTATTTTTTAAAGAGAAATGAGGTTAGCAACACTGTATTAATGTTAAAACATATGATTATGGAGGCATAGCAATTAAAGCATTGTGGTGAAATAACTAAAAATCAGAACTGAAGAAATTTAGTGTAAAAAGAAGTGCCTTTATAAACCAGTAGGAAAAGGTTGGCTTTTCCCATAAGTGTCATGTAACTTCATGTTAGAGGGGAAGCTTTGGCACCGGAGAGATTGAACGCAAGTCCTGGTCTACCCCTGGCTCACTGAGTGACCTTGGACAAGTATAGTTACTTATTCAAAGGCATTTTCCAGTGTGTAAAATAGGGATACAAAATGGACTCCCATAGAGTATTATTTTAAAGATTACTGAAGGCGATTTTTTTCAGGTCAAGCGCTCAGCAAAATGTGAACTAAGGGCTCAGGAAACCTTATGGATTATTATTGAATGATGTTGAGTAAATAACTGGCTAACATTTGGAGAAAAATCTAGATCACTCTCAAATAAATGCAGATGGATTCAAGATTTAATGGTTAAAAAATAAAATCACAAATGTCTTTGCAGAAAATATGTAACTTGTATATTTGCTTTAAAAAATGTCTTTTCTATCAGTGATGCACACATCTCAAATTACTGGCCTGACTCTGTCAAGTGTGCGATTAAAATATTCAATATTGTTATTTAGCATTAAGGGGAACATCTGGAATACTGGAATCATAAACTGTTACAGTAATTTTTTTAAAAAAGTGTGTCACAAAGAACCTTCATCTACTGAGCATAGAGAGGGCAGGGACACAGGGGAGAATTAACTCTACTCAATATGAACTCCATGTTTTATCACCTGTTGCCACAAAGGAAAACATCATGGAGTAGGTATTATTTTCCTTCCTTCAAGCACATCACAGGTGACAGTCTTTAACTAAAACGAGAGACATTAAAGCAAAATCTAGAATGCAAGACGCGCAGGGGAGGTGTCTATCACAGACCACTTTACCTCAGAGCCCAGTCCCTCCGTCAGCACTGAGCAGGCCCTCAAATATTTGTGAAATGAAAGAATTCTTCTCACTCTGTATCTGAGGAAACAGATGATTTCAGTTGTTCTGTCAGCCTTTGACTTACATGAGCCATAAAACCAATGAGTATTTTGAATGTAACTACATATATGAGCAAGCTAAGTAGTTAAGCCAAGAAATTTTTTTTTTTTAAGGGTCGATGGAAAGTTTATTAAAGAAGGGGAAAAACAAAGCCTAGAGAAAGCAAAGACAAAAACCTAAGACAAGGAAAAAATGCCCAAGAGAGAAAGTTTAACCTTATCATCATTCAAATTAAAGCTCAGGGAAAATGCAACTCCATGTATAATCAACTTTCTCTTCCTTATTAAGAAACAGCAATGTTCTTAGGGCAGTGCAGAAGACACTAAATTTTTATTTAACATTTGCCTACTTTTCTCTGAGATGATTCCAGGGAAGCAAAATGATGTATGAAGGCTTCACTCAGGATTTGGTACCAGAGAGCTGGGCCAGAATCCCTGCATCACGGTGGTCCGTAGTGGGACCTTCCTGAGTCACTCAGCTTCTAAGATTCTTCATTTGTAAAATAGGCTATACCACTTCAGTAGACCATGATGAGTAGTAAATTAAATAATAAAATAAAGCATCCAGCCCATAGGAGACACTCATACAAAAATGGTTCTTGCTATTCTTCCTCAGACTTGATGTTGTTTCTCCTCTTCTTCCTACCCTCTTTCCTAGTCTCAAAGCTCATTCAAAATGGCCTTTTTCATTTTATAAATGGATAGAGGACTTAATTGGGTAAATTTAAATATTAGAAAAAATACAGAAAATATAAAAACCAATTCCATGTGAATCAAAACAATATATGGTCATTGAAAAATACAACTAAACAAAAGAAGAAAATAAGAATCACCATATTACCCCTACTCAGAGAAAACCAATGTTTTGCATTCTGGTGAATGCACTTCCAGCAGCAATTCATCCCCCTATTTAAATGTATGTTGGTGAGTTATTTTTTAAACAAAAAATGAAATCATATTGCTAGCCTGCTTGTCTACTGTAACATTTTTTGAAAATTTCTCGTCGTTTTTCTACATCATTTAGAAATGGCACATAGCATTTCATTTTATGTCATTTCCGTTATTTTTATTTTCCCACTATTTTAAACAATACAACGATAACCACTGTAGTTAAATCTTCTAATATGCTCATGATCATTTTCTTAGGGTGAATTTCTGCAAACAGAATTGTTGGGGCAAAGGGTATACAAAAGGTAAGGCTCTTGATAACAATGGCCAAAGTGCCCTCCAAAAAATTTGACATTATTCTCCCACCATTAGTGTATTAGAGTGTTTTTTTATGCACCTTCCTCAATTCACTTCTAATTTGATTTTTCAAAATCACTTAAGCTGAAAAACCACTGACCATCTAATCTGTTGTCCTTCCCTCAGCCCAAATCACATTTGGTCATTTTTTTTACAGTAGATTTCTCATAATACAACTGGGATTTAACCTGACAGATTAATTAGGAAACAAGATTTACATTATGTAGATGACTATAATTATAATGGGACTGAACTGTGAGCTCCAACTCATAGTATAACAGGTTTTTGAAGACACAGCTGCTTGGTTCAGTGACTGTACTTTTTGTTCCAACAATGACAACAATCAATTACAATATACTTTGTTAATGAGAGTGCTGGAGTTTTGAGGGAAAAGGGGAGAAGTGTCCCTTAACTGAAAGCCAGGGTCATCGTAAGCAGATTACCAGGGGCTAGAGGTGGAAGAGACGGGGAGATATTCGTCACAGAGTTCAAACTTCCTGTTATAAGATGAATAAGTTCTGAGGATCTAATGCACAGCATGGTGAACATATTTAATTATACTGTAATATATACACTTCAAAGTTGCTAGGAGTGTAGCTCTTAGATGTTCTTACCACATACACACAAAAAATCGTAATCATGTGACCTGATGAAGGTGTTAGCTAAAGCTATGGTGATAATCACTTTGTAATAAACACACACAGACACACACATGCACATGTGTGTGCATCAAATCAACATACTGTAAACCTTAAACTTACACAATGTTGTGTCAATTATATCTCAATAAAGCTGGAAAAAAGAATTATGATGTCTTTTTATATTCGTGCTTATAACCGTGTTTACCATTGGCTATGTATTTTTAATTTTACGTTAAATTAATTGCAATGCTCACCAATTCTTTTATAAAATGACTTTCTTTCTTGAAGACTGGATTTTGACATGTCTCAGAAAGGAACATCTCTTTCTCAGTAACTTTGTTTCAGGAAAGGTATTCCACTAAAGGTATATTTCCTGGGACCCTGTATGTCTGAGAATGTTCTGATGTCTGAGCATAAAAAACAACTTTCACTTCACAGCTCTAAAAAATATTTAATTCCTCTGGGTTCACTGCTGTAGAGAAATCTGTGCCAGATTCTCTTCTTTGCTCCTTTGTAGGTAAAGATTGTTTTTTCACCATTTATCCATGACTTGTAAACATTTGTCACAGTTTATCTAAGTGCTGAGTTTTCCCCCTTAATTCTGTCTACATATGGTGAGTTCTTTTGATTTCTAAAGTCAGGTATGAGTTTCAGCTCAAGAAATCATTCTTTATTATGTTTGATTACTCCTTCCATTTCTACTGTTCTGACCTCTTCACCAAGAAAACCTTTGATTCTTAGACTCTTCATTTCAGCCTCCCATATCCGTCATCTTCTCTCTTATCACTTGTAGTCCTTCCGCAAAATTCTTGTACATTTTGGTGGGCTCACTATGTCCTGTTCACCACTTAGTTTTCATGGTATGACTACATTTACACATTATTCTGACTTCCTTGATGGCCCCAAGAAGCAAAAACCTAATTATTTCCATCCTAATAATTTCAATTTACTTTATACCCAAGTCCCTCAAGTCTTTATATTCTGTTTGATTTAACAATGTATTAATTAGATTTTTGATAATCTCTTTCTATATGAAAGTCCATTTTAATACTTATTTTGTCACTTGAGCTCTAAAGTACAAGGATCATTATTTTTTAATAGAAGAACAAGACTATTATACATTTCTGGCTTGACCCACTTTTATATTTGAGAATTTATTTATCTAAATAAAATGACTTTGTTTTTCTGAACTTGCTATGCGAAACAAAGAAAAATGACAGGAAATTCCAATATTGTGACTTATAATAAACATATATTTGATCACTAAGATGACTAAAATATATTTCTCATATATAGTTAGACTTTGTCCACAATTTCTGATTCACATCTCCCCAAACCCTGGGAATTTCCTATGTTGAAAATGATAAAAAGTGTCTTTTGTTATGTTAATGAAGTGAATTTTGGAAAGCACCTAAGGATGGCAGCTGGTGGCCAATGAAACCAACCAGGTGATTTAGAGGGTTGGAATTTTCAGTCCCAACTCCTGACCTCCAGGGAGGAGAGAGGGGCTGGAGGTTGAATTAACCCCGCAATGGCCAATGATTTAATCAATCATGACTATGTAATGAAGCTTCCATAAACCCCAAGAGGGTGGGGTTCAGAGAACTTCCAGGTTAGTGAACACATGAAGATGCAGGGAGAGTGGTGGCCTGGAGAGGGCACGGAAGCTCTGCCTACCTTGCCCTATGCACCTCTTCCAAATGGCTGTTCCTTTTACAGCAAACCGGTGATCTAGTAAGTAACACTTTTCTCTGAGTTCCATGAGCCAGTCTAGCAAATTAATCAAACCCAAGGAGTGGGGTATAGGAACCTCTGATTTAAAGTCAGTTGGTCATGAATTCTTAAAATGGCACCATTTTGTTACAATAAGGCAATTCTTGTGACTACATCTTTCTACGCCATCTTTATCGGTATCTTAACTGTTGTGTCCTTCTAAGTGTCAAGAAACAGCAACGAATTATTACCCAAGGCTTACATGAGGCACAGATCAATCTAATTTAACAAGTAAAAATTATTTTGTCAAAGTATGCTTCTTTAGATCAGGTAGGTAATGTTATAGATGTGAAAACAGATTGCTACAGAAAGTATTTTTCTTTATATTGATTATAGAACTTTACATTTGTCTAACATTATTCTTGCAAAGTCTTTGGGTTTACTCTATTATTCAGTTTTCTATATTTCCTGATTAAAGTTAAAACTTACTATAAAATGTGTAACATGCAAAAAACCAAACTCCCTTGCAATTTCTATACCCATAGAATACAATTATCAATATACTGTTATAGATCCTTCTAGTTTTTTTCTACAAATTTATTATCATCTGTTATCCATTAATGTTTAGACTCTCTGTGTGTTGCCTGATGACTTCTTTTACACTTATAGATTTACCTCATACCTGTAGTAATTTCTAGGCTTTTCATCTGAAATCTAATCTAGATTTCTCTAACCTAATCCACTTGGCATCTCAAAAACATTTCTTAGCACAAATTTATCATGTTCTTTCCTCTTTCCTGAGTTTTCGAGTTTGAAAATTCTTGACTGTTCTTTTTCTCTCTCACACACTATACATAAGTCACCAAATACTGCTATTTCTAAGAGCAAACTCTCTCCTCGGGATGCCTTAGCTCATCTGCCCCCATCTCCAACCTGCCCCCACTTCCACCCACTGTCCTTAGATTTGTCATCTTAAAACAAAGAGTTAATAGAGTTCCCCCAATGACTACAGGATCAAGTCCAGACCCTTATTGCAGCAGACAAGATCCTCCCATTTCAGTGACTTCTCCCCAGACTAGAGCCACTGAAAGCAGTGAGCTGGAACTGGGATTACCCTTCACTTGGAGTCTCAGGCTCCACCTAGTGGTACAGAAGAACATCCTGGAATAGGAATCTATGGGAAATGCATGTGAGCCCTATGATATGTGGCAAACCTGCCAAGATGGGTTTGTCAGCTAGAGCGAGATGTGAAAAGAAACAAAGGAACCCTGGAATCCAAAGGCCCATCTAGTAGTTTTATCTAAGCACTGGGTTCTCCGAAGAACATGCCCCAAGTCTTCAATCATTTGTCATCATTGCCATTCTCAACAGAAATTGAAAAGCTATAATAGCGTCTCTTTACTTATTGCTACCAAATAAAATCACAGGATAATTCTGACCCAATATTATACTAACATGTATACATATGTATATATATGTATGTATGTATGTATGTCCAAGTCACAACAACCTATAAATAGGGAAGCAGATAAATAAATCCATGATGACAGTGCAGAAGGGAACTCTAAGCTGGACAGGATCAGTGAAGGGCTTCCTGGAAGAAATGATGACTGAGCTGATTGTGTGAAGTCAAGAATTAGGTAAAGAGCAGAGTGAAAGGTACTGTTTCAGACCCAAAGCATTAGACGTGCAACAGAAGGCACTACATTAAAAAGCAATCTTAATGCCGCATCCACAGTTAGCAGCACCGCTAAAAAGAAACCTCAACGAACAGGACTATCAGCCTCCTTCAGAGAAACCCTACAGAGCTAAACGTCTCCACTTTAAAATACTTCTTAAGCAACAACATTTAAAGTAAGGAAAAGGACAATATTTTAAATTGCACAACTATAAAAACCACCCATTTTCAAATGTCTAATGTGTATAAATCATGTAAAAGAAGATGTGAAATGCAATTTTTCCTTAATCCTCTTCCTCTTTTTGGAAATAAGGGATAATACTCAACACTTTAAATTTTAAGAGGAAGTTTATTAATCACACGAGTGTCTTTCAATAGGTTGGCAGTTATTTTATTTTTATAAAATACTGAACGGCTTGATATTAAAAGCATACATTAAGCTATGCACTATATGATCTAATCACATTAGCCCATGGGAATGCTAGAAACCACGCCCTTTCTGCTACGGATACCTCATCTACCTCTGCTGGAGCAATGTCAGCAAAACAGAACTTATTACCATCCCAGTGGCAGCCCATTTTATCTTTTATGAGCACCGTTAGAAAATTATATTAAACATGGAGACATAATCTGTTTCTTGGTAACTTTGGCATTAACCGAGTTTGCGGCCCTCTGGAACAAGTCTCTGCTACAAGATGATGTTTCATATACTGAAATTGCAGCGTGTTCTCGGAGACCCCTCAGTCTTCTCTTTCTCAGCCTAGCAATCTTGCGTATACTCTAACTTGTATGCCAAATCAGGTTCTCCTGGTTCCCTTTCTTTGCAGTCTCTTTCGAACATACTCGAACACGTGACAGGAGCGATAGGTGTGAGATGGATGATTCAAGTAAAGCAGGATTATCACTTTCATCATGCTAGATAGGCCACTTTTGCTGATACAGTTTCAGATGCAATGGCTATTCTCAAAAACTATAGAATATACTCATTTTAAGATCTCCTTAACTAAAATGCTATATCATTTTTCTTTTTAACTGACAGATGCTAGGCCACATCTCCACCTATTTTCAATTGCCTAGCTGATGCCAAAAGGTGTAGGCATTTCTATCAACAGTTTTATGGATATGTCTATATACATTAAGAAAAATATTTCCCACAAAGGGAGAGTGATCATTCATTTGATAAGTATTTATTAGCATACACTATCTGCTAGACACTGTGTTAGAAGCTGGGAACCCAAAGTTGAATGAGACACACCAATATTATTTTCATTTTCATCCCTTTAAACAAGATTATGTATATAAAGCATGAGCCATTGACACATAGTAGCTTCTCAATAAACTTACTATTATTATGCTCATTTACAAATTACAGCCTTAAAAATTACTACAGATTTTTAAAATAAAAATTCTGCAATATTGCCAATACTCACCAATATTATAATATCTCTTTAGTTCTGTACATCTGATCTCCTTTAACTGATTATTTTTTCTCTTTTTTTTCTCATCAGTAATATATTCCTCTTCCACAGCATTGTTGCACTTGTCTTGTTCTAAAATGACCGTATTAACATCTTCTTTTCCAGCATGAGTCTTTGTAGCTATAGCTGAGGCTGCCTCTACATTTTGTTTGGCTTGTTTTTTCTTTTTCAATCTAGGAATGAGAAGGAAAAAAGAGAAAAACATTGGAGAAATGATTTGCTAGGAGGACTTACATTAATTTCATGCTGTTGGACTTTAAGAAACAAACTGATGTAGAAAACTTTTTATGTTACTGTTAATTACATTTTCATGTTACATTTTTCTTTCCTAATTACTTAAAAATTCTTATATAGAGACCTGTGGCCTTTCCTCAATTTTATATTTTCAATATTAATGTCTCAGAAGATTAATAAGAAGTGCTCTAGACCTGAGTTAAAGTTAGATTGTTCTATAGGCCACTAATGTTGAATATTTTTTTCAAGATATAGTTACCTAAATATATTACTATGTTCGGAGTGTTACAATTTTTTAAGTGTTTCTGGTGTTCAATGGTATCTTTGGACTAATGGGCAAGCACATTTTAAAAAAGAAATCCTTTACAATTGTTTCACGTGCTGGGTATAAAGATTTAGAAAGGAACGAACTGTTTTAGGTCTAATTAATTCTTTTCCTTTATACATGTGACAGTAGAACTGAAGAAAGACCTGCGTTTTCTGAGAGAGAAAATGCCATAATGACAATTTATGATTACTAATAGCTAATGCATTAGTTAACATATTTTGTTTTCAATTCTATACGAGTCAAAGATGTATAAAAAATGAAGCTTATCATAATTCACTGAAATTCAATAACTCAAAATATTTTCCAATTGAGATATCACTCTAATTAAATGATCTGTCACTCTGTATTTACTAGTCTTGAAGAATGTTTAACCCTGCCAGAATGTAGAGAACAAAGGTCTTGGCCTCTACTATAAGTGGCAGTCTGCTCATAAGTAAATATTTATTAATTAGAACCCTTTTTCCCTTTCTATCTAGGCACAGTCAGCTTTCTCTTACACATGTCTATTTCTTTTGCTCTCTTGAGCATCTATGCAATTTGATGTTGGACACAGAAAAAGAAATGTTTGAGGAGAAAAATAACTGTAGGATAATTTAGGAACTGAGGTTTGATTTTATGGGGCCTTCCTCTGTGATGTTGGACAAGTCAATTTAACAGTCTAGAGAGGCCTTTTGTTGAGGCTTAGCTATCTAACAGGGTCTTTTATTAAGATCAATTAAGACAGTATGTGTCAACATATAACACAAACAAACAGAAATAATAAAATATCCCCTAATACAATCATATAATGACACGAGAACTAAGCATAGTAAGATATGTTAACACATTCAGCTTTTGAGATAAAGGTCCCATTTTCTGACAAAATATTTCAACTAGGCTGTTACTCATTGAACTGAACAGCCAAATTCTCAGACTTTCATTGGCTAATAAATGAGATATGGCCTAGAAGAAGGGATAGCTAAAAAAAAAAATTATAGATGAATATACTCATCCTTTAATTTAGCTATCATTTTATGTTTACTTGTTAAACAAAATAAACAAAACAACAAATCAAGGAAAATTGGAGACTCATAAAATAGAATTATATTCAGTAAACACATTTTCTATCCTCAAATTTTAAACTTTTTTTTTTTGGTAAAAGAGTAGGTGGCTCTTTGCAGAGTTGAGTCAGATAATGCTCCTCATAAAATAGTTTCTGTCTCGATCAAGATTACTGTATGTGGCTAAAATTAATATGCAGTAACCTAGATATCACAAAGAGATCAGTCCTCTGCTTAGAAAGATCTATGCAAAGAGCTGATCTGTGTATCCAAAAAGAGGTGCTGATCTTGTTCTGATATATTGGCTTATCAAAAACACACTTGAGATGAACCTTACTGCCCACTTCCAAAAATTATTTCTTCTAAGGAGGAAAGAAAAGAGACAAAAAAAAAAAAAATGAGTTCTTTGCAACCTGAGATATGTTACTTCTTAACCTGAATTTCTGTACTTTAAATTGATTTGAATGTCCTCATTTTACTGTCCCCACGATAATTAAACTCACTCAGATCTAGGGCACATGTTTTGATGAACAGCAGCACTGTTTGGGGACATCTCATTAGGGGTTGGTTTTCACACATGGAAATAACAAAATGGGATACATTGTTTTATTCACTTTCCCCCTTTTCCACACAGACCAGTATTGTCAATGCATATAGCCATACATACTTATCTCTAAAAAAAATAAAAATGCTAGAAAATAGCAATACTAAACTTGTTTAACAGAAATCAGAGTACAATTTAATACTTCACTAATTTTACAATCAGCTACATATTTTGTTTTGACTGGAGAACTCATGAGAATTTGCTTCTCTAAAGGTTATCAGCATGACTGGAACATTCTGATCCTGTAAGTGGACGTCCGAGGTGAGTTCTAGAAGCCTGCTGTAAAATCCTTCCTTCAAAGCATGGACATACATTTTTAACACCTTTAAGAGAGAATGACTGCCCGTCTGGTGAATGTGGTGTATAGTTTATGCTCTTCAAACATCTATTTTACGGGCTTTTATCTTTTAGGCCTTCTCTTTTGTTCTTCAAGTTCAACATCTAACATGGTAAGATATTCTCACAAGTGGGTTTTATTATCACTACATTAGTAAGTCAAAAACAAAAGTTTATAAAGAAATAAACTCCTTATTTCAGGCAAGCTTTTTTAATGACTCAAAATGTACACTCATTTTTATTGTGGACTAAAAAACTACTTGGTATATCATCTTAAACAGATGAATGACTGAAAATAATGAGACATATTTTACATTTGATTGTTGTAAATACAAATGAAAAAACTCACCTTTATTTTGTTATGCTACATTTGTCTTTCTTTTAAAAAGGTCGCAATTACATAAAACAAATGTTTATTATTCAATCTCCTCTCACTATTGTAAACAAAACCCTGTCAGTTCTACTTCCTAAATATCTTCCTCTCAAATTCACTTTCTCTTCTTGAGCTTTGCTCCTGTCGAATCATTTCAGGCTTTCATCACCTCTCTATGGACGATTTTTTACAATATAATTTATTATTCTTTGTTTTTATTATAAACATAATACATGTTTCAAACTTAGAAATGTTTGAAAATGTAGAAGAGTAAAAAGAATAAAATAAATCAAATAAAATGCTAAGACTAACTAAAATGCTAATCACTCTTTGGGGGAGTTAATGTAAAAGCCAAAAGATAGAGAAATTAGACTTCAGACCTTCCCCAAGGGCAGAAAGATGAGGAAGTAATGGATCATCAAGATTCTGAGCTTCTTAATTGTACCTTCCAGTAAAAGAATATTAAAAGGCTTATTCTAGAATATCTTGGCTTTTTTACATTCAAATTATGTGTACTTTTAAGACACATGCACACTTCATTTTTTTTCCCTACTAGTATCCCAACCCAGAGTTGGCTGACTGAAGAAATAAGTAAGTTGATACTGCTAAATAAAGAATTTTTAGTAGCTGAATGAACTACTTTCCTCTGAAGCTTTTTCCTTTACCAAAGGAAGTTCAGGGTACCAGTAGCAATCAAAGCCAAGGCCTTGAGCCAGTTCCTTTCTTTGTCTCTGCAGAGGTCTCTGTTGCTTGCTGACATCCCGTGGAACACAACACAAAAAAGGCACCAAATAATGAGAGGCATTCATTAGCAAAGAGTGAAAACTTCAGGAGGGTAGGGATTTGTCTAGGTTTTGTTACATGCTGTACTCCTAAAGCCTATGCATGGTACATATTAGGCACTCGATAAATATTTCCTGAATGAACGGTAAATGAGCCTATGCTCTAATTTGGTTGAGATCTGCTCTCCTACCAGTGCTCTCCTTCAAAAATGCCATTTCACAGCTTTCTCTGATTAGCAGCATGTTCTCAAAAATAAACTTCCATCTCTCTCTTTATTTACTTGATTTAAAAAGAAAATATATTAGCCACATGTAATTTAAAATATATTAACCTATAGACTTCTTTAATTAATATTAAATTAGTAGTTCTATATGATTCTTTCATTAATTCCACAATTTGAGGTCCATGTGTTTTTGTAAAAAGTGCCATAAATATAAATATCTATCACAGCATTGTCCAATCTGGTAGCCACCAACCAGTGACCTACGGTTATTAAATTTAACTAACATTAAATAAAAATGTAAAACTCCATTCTTCAATTGCAAGAGCTACACATTTCAAGAGCTCAACAGACTCATGTCCTGGTGAGTACTTTATTGGACAACATACACATAGAGCACTTCTACTGTCACAGAATAGATTGTACACTACTGACCTAGAGTTACTGATTCAACAGTTAGCCCTCCTGGCAAGAGACTACAGAGGAAGGTGAAGATAGAAGTCATTTAATATTTAAAACATATTGAGTATATGCATAGATTATGTCTATAAGGGTACACAAAAGTTGTTTCCAGCAAAATAAAATTAGTAGCTGTGAGGAAAGAGAGTAAGAAAAATTACTTTTCATTTTGTTCTTTCTTGTATCTTTTGGATTATATACCATGCCTTATAGTAAAATATAATTTTTTTTTAAGTATTTTGTTTTTGAAGTCTCTTTCCTACTATAATAATTTAACACTTAAATATTGTCAAATTTTAAAAATTGAGTTTTACTTTTTAAAAAAGATTATTATAAAAAGTTTGGAAGAACTTTCTTCTAAACAGCAACAACTATTATGTTGGCTAAGGAATGAGGAGCTATGCTATGTATTTGACAATATTATCTTATCCTCACAAAAACCCAACAAGGTAGGCAACCTTATCTCCATGTTATAGAAAAAAATGAAAAGGAAGGCTGAGAAAAATTACGGCCATTTCCTAAAGTCACAGGGCATAATTAAGTTGTGGAGCAGGAATTCACAATACAAGGTTTGACCCAATGGCAGTCGGGCCTACCAGGACCTCTCCTAAAAGTGTCCTACGGCATATATGCTTATCTTGACTTTAAAATAAAATCCACTGGATTTCAGAAATTCTATGAACTTCTTAGGGGAGGACAACCTGGCAATCGAGTGGGCTCCAATGGAGAGAGTACACTCACAGGAAGGAAAGATTTAGGTTCTGGGAGTGGCTGTCTGTGTATCAGCTGTGACCCTTTTTGGAAATAAGATAAACTCTCCAGGACTTCTAGGGTAAACAAAAGCAAAAGGCTGGCATGATTTCCAAGGTCCTATCTGGCACTAACAGGCTAAGATTAGGAAATGTGCAAAAGCTTAAAAAAAATCTTTTAAATCAAAACTGAACCTTCCCAAGAGTCTGCACTTCCCTCACGTCTGATTACATTTTCCACTGAAGAGCTCCCAGCCCTGGAGAGGCCAAGATGGGACAGCATTCATATACAAAGGATGTTAAGATTAAAAAAAAAAAAAAAAAAAGGCAAAAAAAGCACTGCCCTATGGTTTTGAGCTAATAGCTCCACGAAGGTAGAAAATGTCAAAATTGACCAACCATAAGGGCAATATGGTCTTTTGTTTAGTTTTTTGTTTAATTTCCTTAAGCATACCCACCCCCCCTTGGTGTCTCATTTCATCCAGGTACAGGTGAAGAGGGGAGGAGATTTGATCTGTGGAACTCCAGAGAACATATTAATGAATGAGAGGAAATCAGAGGAATAAACTTTAGTCCAGTATAACTTTCTAACAGAGCAATCCAATAATGGAATTGTCTACTTCAGAGAGCAGTGAACTGTACATCACTAGACGTATTTGAGCAGGTCAGATCAAAGTTCTGATCCCCAAAACTCCATGTAATAGCCTTGCATATTTTTTATTGAAATATAATTGGCATATGACATTCTATTAGTTTCAGATGTACAATAGGATTGATATTTCTATATGTTGTGAAATGACCACAATAAGTCTAGTTAACATTCATCACCACATAGTTACACATTTCTTGTGATGAGAACTTTTAAGATATACTTTCTTAGTAACTTTCAAACATACAATGCAGTATTATTAACTAGAGTCTCCATGTTATCCATTACATCCCCATGATTTATTTATTTCAAGATTCCACTAAAGTGGAATTTTGTACCTTTTGACCATCTTCACTCATTTTACCCACCCTCAATACAGTCTTCTTTAATACAAATCTTTCTCCGTAAAATTGCCTCTGTAGGGTGTTAAAAACAAGATAACAGACCTCAAATAGAGTCATCTATGCTAAGCCCCACGTCACCAAACCGAGACTAAATATTTAACTTAATTATAGCTTCTACTCTCCTGGAAGTGACTACTTAACCCAGTCTATCAGGAATCCCCTGATCAACTCTAGTTAGGTAAACTGCCCAGTAGACCCCTGCCATACCCTAAAAAAAATAACCTTTCCATAACCAATCTGCTCTTTTGCCTAGTATAACTTGCCTGTTCCTGCTCCCTTCTACCTGTACAAGTCTTTCATTTTGTTCAGTTTCTTGGAGCTCCTTTCTATCTACTAGATGAGATGCTGCCCAATTCATGAATCACTGAAAAAAGCCAGAAAGATCTTTCAAATGTACTCAGTTAAATTTTGTTTAAAAAGATAAGAGTGCTGACATAAAAGATGTAGATGTAATATTATTTCATGAAAGAAGTTAGAGAACAGTATTTTAGTATGTCCCTACATTTGTGGCATAAAACAAAAAATAAAGCAGAACCCTCCAAGACTAACGACTATTCCATTTAGATATATATGTGCATGTTTAGATATATAGTTATAGAAAAATGGTTGGTTGGCCAATAGGGGAGAAGAGAGAAGAGAGGCAATTGTACATTTATATAATTCGGTACTGTTGAATTTTTTTGTATAGCAAGCATATATTACTTTAGTCATCATAATGCCAAAAAATTTGTAAAAGTTAAATATCTGCAGCTATGGCAACATTTCTGTAAAACTCAGTGTTTGTTCTTTCTCCTGAGTCTAGCTATCACAGTGAATTCATGCACTGTAGCTCTACTCTCTTCCTTATGGAACAGAGCTGGCTTGTCACCCTCAGGAGACCTTTTCTTGGTTCTTATTTTTGGCTGCTCTACTCCTCATTGTACTGTTCTGACCTTTAGAATCTAGGCTGTTTTTTCCTGGTTGCCTAAACCTGACTCCTGCCATTTCCAGAATGAGGCAAAGGGGGTACATATACTCTTGGGAAGAGCTTGGCCTTAGGGCCAGAATCATCTGCATTTGAATCTTCATTGTTCCTTCTTAGGAATGCATCCTTGGGCCTCAGGTTCCTTAGTCCTTGAAGGCAAATAATGTTTTTTTGGTGACGATTAAACTAAATAGCACACAGGAAGCTTACTTTTACTATTAAAGACAATCTGTGTCTAGTTCACAGTAAGAGTGCAATAAACAGAAGTGACTACTTTGTTGTGCTGTAGCTGTTGTGTTACTTGGGGGTTTCTCAGGATCCAAGTAAATAAGATAACACAGAAAACAGTATAACACTACAAAGAAGGTATTCGATAAATTCTATATAATTACGTTCACGTTTTCTCAATAAAATATTAGTTATATTTAATTCTGCTATGAATTTAGTCAGCAGTACAAAGCTATTTATTATTTATAAGAGAACATCACTTCTGGTATTCCATTTCATTTTGTGATTTCATAAATAGAAGGTCAGTTTTCAGTTTCCACTGCAAATTCCCAGTTGTGACATGTCAAATAAAATCAAACTTAAAGCCAGAGGGGGGCGGAAATAGTTTTTAAAAAATTAATTGATGAAAATTCTTTCTTGGAATTATGATCAAATAAAACAAAAAAATTTAGGAGGAATTACTGAAAAATCTGTAGATGTACTTGACTCTAGTGTTACCCTTTGATACGTGCATTCTTTTTTCCACTTTGTCTCATTTTGATCATGAGATTTTCCCCCCAATAGAATTAGTCAGTTAAAATGGAAATACTCTGGTTCCAAAGAACCAATGAAGTTAGAATAAGAGATCCTTTGGCTTTGAGTTCAATAACTAGTGATATATCCATACAGGAGAATACAGGTACACATAAGGGAAATACCTTCAACCTCGACAAACAACTGCCTTCTAAAAAAGACTAGTAAATAGAATGCCCATCAGAGACAAACCATAAAAATTCCCCTTTTAAAGGATTTCTTTTGCTATTAAAACAGTAATGGGGTCAGCAGATCTTAGGTAACTGTGCTTATCAAAGGGCAGGTGTCAGGAATAGAGGCAAACTGTCACACTTTTAGAGGAGCCTAGGGGTGGGTTCGTAAGGGACAGTTCAGAGAACCTGGAATGCTACCCCCACTACCAGGATGACAACGGCACTGCCACAAAACCGATGCATACTGTGGAGAATGTTTGCCTTGTGTCTATGGCACAAGACAGGCTTTTGTGGCATATACAGATTGCTCGTGTGGGAGTCTGAGTCCCTTTCCTAAAAGTCAGAATGCTGAGTCACAGCCTGAAAAGTCTATATGGCACAGACAATGGTAATATATATCTCAGCTATAAACTGAGGAAGGGAACAGAAATGGCGACTTTCTCCAGATGATAAGAAAATTGTGTTGTGCTAAGAAGAATCAGCCAAGTCTTATAAATATGGCATTTAAGTATTAGGAATTTTACTGTTTATCGACCAAGAATAAGCTGATAAACAAAGCAACACAGAAGTTAATCAAAATATGGAAATAGAAATGTTAAGAAGTATAAAGTATTTGAAAGTTTTTTTCTCTTTTGCTTTACTATAGTAGTCCATTTGTGGTTTATTAACTCAATATAGTTAAACCAACTAGCTGTATTAGTTCCCTAGGGCTGCTGTTACAAATTACCACAAATTTGGTGGCTTAAAACAGCACATTTATTCTCTTAGTTGGAAAGTCAGAAGCCTGAAATCAGGTACAGGGATACAATACTCGCTCGGGCTCTTTTCTTGCCTTTTCCAGCCTATAGAACTGCATTCCTTGCGGTCCCTTCCTCCATCTTGAAAGCCAGCAGCATAGTATCTGTCTTCAATGTCATACTGACTTCTCTGTAGTCAAATCTCCTATCTTCATGTGGCCACTGAGATTGCATTAGAAGCTCATCCAGAAAATCCAAGAAAATCTCAAAATCCTTAACTCAATAATGTTTTCAAGGTCTCTTTTGCCAGCCATATAAGGTAAGATTCACAGGTCCAGGAATTAGGACCTGGATATCTTTGGAGCCCATTACTCAGTCTACTGAGCTGGGTAAATTAGCTTTTGTGTTATAAGCAACTATAAACTGAGCATCATATCACTGTAGGATCTTAGTTTTCCATGTCCAAATCATTACTCTGTTTACACAATGCATTGTCTATGTTATTTAAAAAAGTTCACTGCTGGCAGTGACTAGCAGTAAGCACATATTTCTAAAGAAAAATAAAGAAGTTTATTCAGGACTATCCTGAAATCTCAAGGTGCAATGAAAGTATTACAGATATTAAGCTTTGGTTTTATGTTGGGTGACTCCAAAACCACTTATTGGAGGTGGGGATACTGGAAGGAAATTTTTAACAAGATTTCTAAAAGGTTAAAACTCATTTTTATATCTGATTACTTTATTCTTCCCTTAAATCCACTATTCACTGTTTATGATCACTTATACAGCCGAGGAAGTTTTCCAAATATTTTTTTTTTCTTTTCTTAGAGCTCCTTAGTGAACTCAGAATTTTTTTTTTTTAATATTTTTTACTCAAAATGAATCACATGTTCAGACTCCCCAATGACAGAAAATAGTTTTAGGATACATTTCAATGACTTTAACATTCAATGACAACTAACATTAACATGGAAATATATTTCAGGGACACAATTCTTCTGGAGAAATGAAGAAATTTTGATTTCTTGAAGCCATTTCAGCAAACTAAAGCATAGCTACCTTAAAATTTTTCAAGCAGAAATACAATGATTCCAGGGATCTTTTTCCCTCAGATTTTAACCTTATTCCCTGTTAACTGCTTAATCTATAGCAGAATGAAAGAAAATAAATGCTAAAAAAATAAAATAAAATCCTGAAAAGCATCAGTTTAATAGATAAATTAATGCTTTCCTGAAAGCCTAGTAAAACATAACAATTACGATCAGTATAAATGGCCTGTTGACAAAAATTAAGAGTGGCATAAAATTAGAATATGCTCTAACTCAACTTATCTCCCTCCTTCAAACTTTTAAAATATATTCTAATAATTTGTAACTGCTTCTGAACAATATTAGGCATATACATATACTCACCCTTTTATGATATGTTATTTCAATGTCATAAACTAAAAGTGGCCTCATAACTCGTCCTGTCATTACAGGTACTTTCAGAAAGAATAATTGAATATTAGGTAAAAAATATTTTGGCAGATGCCCACAATTTACTTGGTTTATATCCAATATATCCATTCAATTTCTTAGAGGTATTTTTCCAATTGATATATATTAGCCATATCATTGGAGGAGTGACATTGCTCAAAAACAGGATTCAGGGGTAGGGGACTAGTAATACCCACTCTGAAATTTTTCCCTTCTAAAATTAGTATAGCATTCTGGGGTAATTCATTCATGTGTAAGGGAAAACCAAAAATAGATTTCTGAAGAAAAATCCTGGCCTTGCTTTCATATTATCTCAAGGCCTATTTCTAGTGTGATGATCATCTAACCACATGGCAACCTTGGTCAGGCTCTTCAAAAAACCTCATCAGTGGTCAACAAGAGTAAACTAGTATACTCCTAATCAACCAAAAAGAACACCTGTGGTATAATAAAAAATATATATTTGTCTCTCCCTGGTTCCTAGCACAGAATTTCTAGAACACCTGGAATATCCTAAGTTATAAGAAGGTCTTTTGTATGATGAAGAGATACTCCTGGTGTGTATGGGAGGGGGAGAGTGCAGGGTAGAAGGGTCCCAGATAACTTGGGGCTAGAATCTGGTCACCAGAAACAGCAAACCTTGACTAGAAGCTTAGAACTTTCAGCCCCACTCCCAGACCACCAAAGGGGAGAGGAGCTGGAGGTTGAGTTCAATGATCAATCACCAATGATTTAATCAGTCATACCGACACAATGAAACCTCCATAAAAACCACTGTGTGACAAGGCTCAGAGATGGTGCACTCATTGAACTACAGGAGGCTGGAATGCCTGGAGAGGTAATGGAAGCTCTGTACACTCCCACTCCTAGACTTTGTTCTATGTATTTCTTCTATTGGGCTGTTCCTGAGTTATAGCCTTTATAATGAATGGGTATACCTAAGTAAAGTGTTTTCCTGAATCCTGCAAGTCATTCTATTGAATTTGAACCTGAGAAGGGAATTGTGGGAACTTCCAAGTTTGTATCCAAGTCAGACAGCAATATGGGTTGACTGGGGGTCTGGAACTTAATGACTAGCATCTGAAGTGAGGGCAGTTCTGAGTGATTGAGCCTGTTAAGCCTGTGGAGTCAGACACTAATTTGAGGCAGTTAGTGTCAGAACTGAATTGAATGGCTGGAAATCCATTTGGTTTAGGAGACTCAGAGAACATCGGATTCTAGACTTTACCAGAAGACCAATCTTGAGTACAGCAGAGATGGAACTGAGACTGATAAAGACTTTTACAAAAAGCATGCAGGCTATCCTTTTTCTCTGATCAGATATGGATGACTGAATGCCTACTGGAATGTTCTGCTTAGCCCATGAGCACTTTTTAAAGATCCAAATAAATGAATGATAAACATTTAAATGAAGATATTTCACATAAAAATATGGACTTTAGGTTCACCTTGAAGAATTAGAAGACATAGTAGCACTTATCTAGAACCTTTCATGACAAAGCAGGATGGAGATGAGCAAAAACGAGTTCCCTCCTCTGTGCGGTCCACTTATCAGGCTCTAAGGAACCCTTCCCTACAATGGCCCAGCACCTGCGGCTGGCAGTTACAACTTATCACCTACTCATTTACATCACCGCTTTGGTCCCTAAGGTCAATGTTTGCATTTTTTGTTCCACACAGCATAGTTTTATTCTTGGATCAGTTCAGATGATCAGAAAGCTGCAGTCTCGGACCATATTGCGTTGGTCAACTGCAGAATGTCTTTTACTGAGTCACACACTGGCATCATGCCCTATATTTTTACCTGCAGTCACTGCAATAAATTGCTGTTATTGATGTTAAGGACATCACCACATTTTTTAGTGTTCCTTTTACAAAAGACGTTAACTCCTATAAAATTTTAGAGTTAAGAGCTAGGAAGGGCTTTGTCACTGGAAAAACTGACATGTGCTCTACTCATGAATAGGGAGAACTATGGCGAGGTGTCCTTTTTATCACCGACCGTGAAGTCATTCTGAGTGAACCACACAGCTAATAGCATGCAGTTTGGTGGCCTACTTTTCATCCCAATTTATATGTTCCCCGGTCCAGACTTTCAATTTTTAATTAGCATTTTACAATTTTTATACTTTCGATTTTTAATTAGCATTTTATGATTTTTTATAAGGGCAACAAAGAGATATATTAACATATGGATAGCTGCAGCCTCCTTCCTGTGTGATCTAAGGGAAATTCTCGGGGTTGGATTTTCAGCTTTTTTTGCTTTCCCTCCATCTGGGCTCATTAACACAAAAGTGCGAAATGAATTAGGGGGAGAAGTAGAAAAGGATATAA
>NW_006494612.1:16681178-16683163 GCF_000325575.1 Pteropus alecto | reverse complement strand
AGAAGGCTTTTGTATATGTTTCCAGGAGAAAGAGGGTGAGTTTAGGGAAATAGCTGATAGCATGTAAAAAGGTAAGAGAGATAGGAAAAGATAATTTTTTTAAAGTTCTATTATGTATAATAGATTTATTCTCCTCTTAGATGTCTTCTGAGAGGTAACGTATATACTTGATTTATTTTCAGTTATTTTTTCTGTCACACTGATTTCTCTGAATGTGACTTAATGCTGGGGCTGGACCAAAACAAGGCTGGTTACACATGGGTTACATATGTGTGGCTTTTAAAGGTGCCTCTAATCTTTGTGAAATAGGTGGGGCATGAATAAATGAATGAAGGAATGAACAGATAAACAAGACATGAAAAAACTTTAGTGCTGGAATGATAAAGCAGGCTAATTATAAGTTGAGTTATCTATGTCAAATTTCACAATTTCCTCAGCACTTAAACACTTGCCCACATACTCCAGAAAAAGAGAACTGGACTTTCCTTTCATAAACTCTTCTTCATATTTAATATATCACCTGGCACTCCAAGGTTAAACAACATACCTTATACGCCATAAACTGGATAAATACAACACCCTCTCCAATAGCAATCTTTACCAAGAAACTTTCACTTACACTTTATTATACTTTCTTTTTGAAGTTTTAATAGTTGTTAATAAAAGGCAAGGTAATTGCTCATAAATATTTATATAGTTTTAAATGTTCTGATCTCAGGAATTCCTCTTAATTTTAATACACATTATAAAACTTTTTTAAACCTTTACAATATTGGAATAACAATCATCCAAATCTCCCGTGGATTTCCATGTTCCTGCATTAAGCTGTAAGGAAAGCTCAGCAGGACTTTATTTTGGCTGAGATTAAAGAAGGCTTCTAAAGAAAACCAAATGTAATGATAACAATATTTCATAAGATGGGGAAAAATAAATGTTTTTACTATTACTGAGACTCTCTGCAGGGGGTGTATTAGCTATAGTTTAAATGAAAGTCAAATAAAGGAAATTATCAGTGCTGGTTACCTAGGTCAGGGCAAAGAAGTTCCAGTCAATAAAAAGCAAGGCCCAATATTTAACCCATGTATACATTTCAATTTCACAGTCGCATAGGCGAAAGCTAAAACTCAGCATTTATCAACTATTATATCCTTAGTAAGACTACTATACACACAAAAATAAGGTACCCTTCATCAATATATTAATTATTCTATATTCAGATACTGTGTTAGTAGACTTGTGATGTTAAAGAAAGCATTGAGTTTTCAGAATTCTACATAAAGCTGTCATAATATCAAAAATTCTGAAATGGTAAACAGTAATTTAAAATGATAAAATAATGACCTAAGGTAATAAATTATCTTTTCCATTTTGTTTTCCAAGAAGCATAAATCATAAAATCTCAGGTAGTAAAGCTCCTTAAAAGTTATCTCGTCAAATCATCCAATGATGGAATTAACTAATATATTTGCAGATTCTTTCAAAACATGCCAGTGCCTAGAAACTCACTGAGACTCAACATAGACCATTCTCTTTTTATTTAAATGTTAACTCCAGTGCCTAGTTCAGTGTCTGACACACTTTAATTGTGGTAGGCTTCTACTGATTTACAATCTTTTCCTCCTTGTTTTGACACCAGGACAAATTTTCAACAAAAATATCCTTCCCCCACTTTTAATATCATATCTGGGTAGGGCTCCACCCCAGCTGCAGGGATGAAATACTTGACCCAGACCTGTCCGATCAAAGCACTGAGGCCCCTCTGGACAGCTGCCCAACTGCGGTGATTATGCCAGGAACTGGCACATGTTCTAGGCTTGGCCAATGAGGGTGAATCTCAGGATTTGTACGAACTACTGGCCAACATTTGCTTTGCCTGCTGTTGCACAAGGGAGAGCCTAAGTTGGCAGAAGGAAGACAAAAGAATGGGAGAGCTTAGATAGAGAAACTGAGTCATGATGACATTATTAGGGCCCCAAATCAAGGCA